>NW_019214351.1:129517-240063 GCF_002532875.2 Varroa jacobsoni | reverse complement strand
ATATACTGCACTTCTTAAGCTGATCTTTTCCAGCTGTATGTATGTATGTATGTATGTAGAGAATATATTATATGTTTGAGATCTTATGTTCGGTTCTAGAGCTAATTTTTCATTGGTTTGTCAAAATAGGTCCTTTAGCACTCGGATAGAAATGCCACATTCTGTGGCAAAAATCATATCAATCATCTGATACGGCTCGCATCATCCGTAAAGGAAGGCACTCGTGGTAGAAAAGCAAATCAGAGCTCATTATTTTCATGGGCGCTTGCCGCCACAGTTAAACAATGTGAAACTCCCTGGGGCTTTGAAGTACTATAGCGGCAAATTTTCTATGCAATAAATTTTGTCCTGATATGGCTGCTGAAAATATACCGCTTTAGCTTAGAATATCACCGTGTTTTTTGCTTTCTGAACGTGTTCTAGAAGATAAATAGAACATTGTATAGGCCGCTGAATGAGCTGTTCTCTAACATAATAGTGCTATTGTTATCATTACCACCACGGCTATTTGTGGCCAAGACACGCGTAGCGAATTCGAGCCACCTAATTTACTATAATGTAATAATAACCTATATACAACGAGAACGTGTAGCAAAATAACCGTTCCTCGTTTGGGCCGTATCGCGTTGACAGCTGTTCGTGTCTCTTACCGTACGCGCTAGCCTTTACGTCGCAGTTTAAAGGAAAAGTTCGCCGTAGATATGTCTATGCAGGACGAAACAGAAACAGAAACAGAAACAGAAAGACTATCAGAGCTACTCCTGTGTTACTAGCAGAAATCCCAGGAGTAGGATTACGAGAACATGATGATATCTATCGAATGAACGGAGATGTCGGGCCGTGCAGTTCGCTCGCGAATGGATTGAGTGGTCCCACTTCTGAAGATAGAGAAAGCTACGCTTTGTTTTTCGGTGAGCACGTTCGTATGCGTAATATCATCGAATCGGTATTCAAGCCTGTGCGAGACGCTGACGTATATCAAATCGAAGAAGGGAATAGGTGCAGGACGCAATCAAAAGAAAACGGCTTTATATCTCTCTCTCTCTCTTTTTAGATCTTGTTATCTTTTCTGTCTCTGTCAATATATAGGCTATGAGCCTATCAAGTCTAGCGGCAGAGAGAAACAGCATTTCATCTGCCGGCCATAACATTACTACAGATCAATACAAGATCATCCATTACGATCTACATGGGCTAGAACTTGAAAAATCTTTCTGTCTAGCATGTAATGCGACTAGGTTTGTCGTATACTAGATAACGCTAACCACCACCGTGATTACGATCTAGCTGATACAGGGAACAGTCTGATTTTAAACGCTCAGCCTGATCGCAGGCAATCATATGACAAAAAAAAAAAAAATAGCTGGTTATTGGATGAAGGAAAGCAATCCGATAACAAAGAGCAGATTGTGCAACTTGCTAATTATTTAGCGTCGCGATAACGGTTTCGTTGTCGTACTAAATAACTTTAGCTTACTTATTGTTTGGCTCCTCAAGGATATCTAGGCATACACGTGGTGTTACAGTTTCTATCCGGGTGCTTTGTTTAGCTCGATTGTACCAGTAATAATATCGAACGACCTGCAATACATGAATAGGAATAGCAATATGCATAGAAATATACACGTATACGTACTTTCGAGTAAACGCTACTCCGTTAGTTATCCACTGAGCGCTAGTTGCGCTGTTAGTTCGGAATTGCTCCTATATCAGTTTCGAATTTATAGAATTTTCTACGTAGCTTGCCTGCCTGGTAAGCCAGCATGATGACTGGACTCTTCTACTTAACCGGTCTTTTGCATTGCGTAGTTTTCCAAGCACAATCCTATGCCCTACCATGTCCTGAGCACGACACAGGCTACAAATGTTTTACACACACGAACAGATCCTCGCACTCGAAAACGTATATCGGTTGGAATATACCTAGTCCTGTAGATTCACCCTATGTAATCGAGCTGAAGTTTGTTTGTTATGAATGAAAATTTATTGACAATGCGCAAACAGCGCAAGATAACTGGATGCCATGTCATATCGTTATTCAAGGAAATCGAACTTTGTCCGTAACACAACAGAGCACACATTGGCTAGCACGCAACAACAGGACAAGAGCTTTGATCTGTCTTTCTTTTTTATGTTGTTAGCGATAGCCGAGGGTTTCTGTGTCGCGGAACTCGTAATCTGGCTGCAACCGCATGTTCTCTTTTTTTCCAAGTCATTAAATTCCCAGTTCGTAGCCAGTAAATAATTGCTGCGGCAACAAGTAGGCTACAGGTCTGTGTAGGATAAATTGCAACCTGAGATGTTTGCTAAGTCATAAGTTGTCGTGCCTTCATATATGCAATTATCTTACATAGTATAGTAGATACATTTAGTTCTAGAGGCTTCACCTTATCTTCGGTTTAGAAATGAAGCTTGGCAAAAAACCAGCACGCAGCTTTTGAGCCTTATCAGGTTCAAATATGGGCAGGCAGCTAACGAGCACATCAAGCGTTTAACCGTCATATTGGTATGTCCATATTTTTCATAACATCAGCTTGCAAGCAGGACGTAAAAGAACTGGATTCCACAAAATCAGCAACTTCATACGAATGGATTTTTTGGGCATATGTGCGTAACTAAGCAAGGTATCGAGCATGCGCGAAACACTGTTTCCCCAAATGTCAAATGTACGATCTAAAGTAGGTGATACAATTGAAGTACGTTCGAATCCAAATTCGAGGGCTAAACCTATTTAACTCAAGTTCAGTGAGGAACCTGAACCTGTCGAGACTACAACGTTCGCAGGGTGTACTTTACAACAATATCATGATAACCCTATTTTCTCAGTAAAAAGCCGAATTTCAGTGTCCTCTCTGATTTTTTAAGAATAGCATTCCCTACCGGCTGTGATATTTTTTATCGTTGATAGTAGCCAATTTGTTATAACAATTTAGATTATATCAAAACAAATTACCTTTGACCCTCACACAGACTCAACAAACGTATCTAGTGGGTCAAGGGTGCATTCACCGCAACAGCGTCAAATAACCCAGGTTTCAGTCATGCCAACCCTGAGAGAACCTTGTCGTTCATTATGGATCAAAAGGCGGAACTCCCCAAGCCTCCTCTACGTAGAATAACACAGCGCCACTAGACGATAGTTGTACGACGTATCGAAAGTTTTCGACGCAGGCACTGTCACTACACATCGAGACGCTGACAAAACTTTTGATCCTAAGTTAAGCTAGAAGGCGAATCTGTTTGGGATAAAAATCCCTTTGAGAACTTCTCGAAAGCCCTGTTGTTGGGTTTGCACATTCACACAGAAAATTATTAATTTTAGAATCAATTAGACGAAGCTATGAAAAATTGCTAAGATCACACTGAAGTTAGTGTTTATCTCTTCTACTACATTTTTATCTATAATGCACATAATTATCTAGTCAAAGCCCATACATGGCATAACAATGTATTTCAATTTTTACGTACAGATAATTCTCTTTTTTTTTTTTACCGATTTTTCCGTATGGTTATACCGTATAGTTAGTCTCGACAACAGCTCTGTGAAGCATACAAGAGTCTCGCTTGTTAATTAAGGTTGACGTACGTAGACATCTTGAGTACAAGCACATTTTATAAGTACGAGCGGCAAAAATCACGCGTCTTGGCACAGTCGGTAACTGCATAGGATATGTATGTAAATCCAAAATAAGCGATCTACTTTTAAATTATAGGCCGTATACGGCTAATACCGCGTAACAGGATAACTCACGTGGTAACTGCATCGTTTTCCCTCGGAAGGTTTCCCGTTCATAGGCATTGTAAGCAACGTAACTGATTTAACACTCTGTCGAGGCATCTATTTTGGGTGTCTGTAACGTAATGCGCTATTCAATTGCGGCAAGCTTGTAGCGATCTTTGGTCCACGAACTCCACCCTTCCTAACTCTTGATGGCCTTGTTAATTGACAGCCGTAAAAATGCCAGACTGTGTATTGCGGTGGACCACAACGTTAAATCATAGAATTAATTTTACAAGGCTATCCCTATTAGTGTCCAATAAATACTAATAAAGAAAATTTACTGAATAACCATGAAACGGTCCGCAATCGGAGTTTTCTAATAGCATTGCCCACGCCTAAGAAGTGTTTCAGTTTCAACGAGCGCCAATTCATATCCGCTTTCACTAATGTGTGCAATTAGTTTAACGACATAAAGTAGGGAAAAAAATTGCTTTTTTTGGATACCGTTAGTAGGACAGTCTGGCAGGTACAAAAAGCGCCTGGATGACAACATAGGACCGTGCCATCTGTTCGATATAAAGAGGCCTTCCCGCCCATGCACAATTAACTTTAGACATTGATAATATCTCTATTAACCAGAAACAGCAGCCTCCAAGGATGATCGAGGCGTGATGTGCAGAACTTTTTCCCGATTGTAATACCATCGTTAGCAGTTTGCTCTACAGGGTCAAACGTAACGAAAAAAACGATCTTGTTATTTTAGCGACATGTTCCTGATTCCTAGAACGTGGTCGATGTCGTCCCTTAGCTGTAGGCCAATGTTACCCGCTCATATCGTAAATGCAGTCTCATTTTAACCAACACAGCCTCAATGGTACAACGACTACCCCATCGAGGTAATATTTACGCACGCGAGGCCGTGGCTATGCCGTAGTCATTTCTGGAAGCGTCTTTCTTTGTTGACTCTACAGAGCAACAGATCGCAGTCCTGGAAATGGCCTAAGTTTGCATAGCTGTATATTTGGGTATATATAGAAGCAGAAGCTGGACACCCGGCAACACCGAATGAGGCAAGACAGGAGCACCGAAACCGCTTTCTCCAAGGTTCAATAAAAGTAAAGGGTTTATTACATTAGAGGAAAGATAGGACTAGCATTTCTTATCATTATTATTTCCTTCGTTTTAAATTTTCGCAGCTGCATCCTCAAACCGAATCGGTCGGTGTAAAATACTCTAGAGCTCGGGCTGTTCTTCTATTCATTAATCTGAAATTCTCATTATGATTAATGTTTATGCTATACGATCAGTTCAACATATTATTAGAAGCGAAGTGATGTAGAGAAATTTGTTTTAGTTTAATTGTATTTAAAAAGCGTGATCAAGCTATAATGTGCGACCACTGAATAAAACGTGTCATCTTATGGTAGAGTTAGGTGTACGTCGTAGAGCAGTATTCGGTCTTCGGCGGCGGCAAAGTATTTATATTCTATGACCTGTACTGGATTACGCGCTTTCCTCATGTGTCAATTATGAAGGGCTGTTCACCGCCGCGGACGAACAGGGATCAAGGAAGATAGCTTTAGGTAAGCAAAGCTTTTTACGGCTTTGTACGAAAAATGCAAAACGTAATCCTATTATGATTTTATCATTAACACTCTATTAGCAATTATCTAATAATCTTGGTAACTTTCAATCTTAGTTCTAGTCAACTTCTGCTATGCATGACTTATTTGATTTGCACCATATAAAAAAAAACAGCAGAGACCGACATAGCGTTAATATGAACGTATTCTTTGAGCTAAGCTGATACATCACTGATAATGAATGCAAATAAAAAAACGTTATTACTGTTATACTATCACTTACCACGTGATCGGTGGTCTCGTCGAATTCGGCATCAAACTCCTCGCCGTCCAACATTACGCGGGTCGTTTGCACATCGACACTGTTTTCCGCTGACGGCGGGGGCGACGTAACTGATGAAGATAACATGTGGTCACGTCGTCATGAAACGCAGACATTATCAGTATAAGTATTAAAGAGCGAAGAATAATCATTCTTGATCTATAACGCGGACAGATACATACGACTTGATCAGTTGCACGCTTAACTACTAATAAAGTAACAACAACGTAATAGAAAAACACGCATTTGTCTCAGTTCGCGTTTATCTTTAGTAAGCTTTACGAGAGAAAGCGGATTGTAAATTGGAAAATGGATTATTCTTCTGAACTTAATGTCTTAGCTTGGTCACACACTTAGTAAAGCAAAATCAATGCTTTATTAAGGGTCTCTATGTGGTTTTACGGTGTTGGCATAATGTGTATATGAGCTGCGTCGTTGTTAGGCAGACATCGCACGAGAAAACGCGTGCCATCCTTTGGCTTGGTATAGCTACTCTGACTCGACCATCACGATTGCAATATCGGAGTAATTACTCGAGTACAAAAAATGTCGATTCTAAACGGACGTGACGACTAAATTATGCACAAAATAGGCAAAAACGAAATATCCGCGATCAGATTACTACGTAATAAAAGTCCGGCCGTATTGTAACCGCTGTGCGGCCTGCGATGTGCGTATAAGGATAAGGCTTAGTCCAATAGAATTACGTTCACGTTTGCTGGATCTCTTACAGAACCTGTGACGAGGAACTTCTCTCGTATGCATTTTAGGCAAATTACCTAACGCTCTTTTTGCTCAAACGCATTACAGCCATATTTTGTAATAGCATCGTCAAATAATAACAACCGTATGGACATCCCTCATATAATAACTAAAATTGTCTTGGCTGACATTTAATCGATAACGTACTTGCCCTTATTTGGAAGGGTGCATTGAAGTTATCCAATATTATATCTTTACAGAAAAAAAAAAAAAACACGTTTGCACCCCTTTTATGAAGCAGTGTTCCAGCTTCATCATTATATATATTATTATATCATTTCATGCCAGTCTAGCTTTATCTGAGTGACTGCAATGGGACTCCGCGGTCGAAAGCCAAGCTCAGGGAACTGAAGAAAGAAAAAAAACCGTGTAGTTTTTTTGTAGATGGACACAGTCGTATTTAATCACCCAAAAATTGGCAATATTATGAATAGGTAATTTTGTAAGAAAGATATACGTTAAGCAGATCTGTTTCTTCTTACATCTTAAAAAACGCATTATTATAACGGTTTAAGCTACCTGCGCAAATCGTATCGCTGCTACAGTGGCACATGAGTATACGCATGCCGTTTCCCATGACGCCATTATGTACGGAGCGTCGAGATGCCACACTACGCCATTTTTTATTTACTTATCTTTAAAAAATATAGCGAATCCGTGTGCTATTACCGTCAGGTAATTGTGAACGAAAATGCGAGCGACTGTAGGGGGACGGACAGTCGATTATAACGTAAACGTGGGCCTGACGTTGATTCAGTATCAACATCAGTAACCGCAAAAAAGTGGAATACTTTTCTTCTCCATGTGGGAAATTGTCAGGAGTTAGCAATCTGCAGCCATTCTCTCGTCGCGTTTCCTCTGTTGAATTTCCTATTGAATGAAATGGGAGAAGATAGCGGAGAGCAAAGTAGGTCGGCCGCATATTCGGGCCAATTGTTGATTTGCATTGAATATATTTCCGTTCTTTGGCATTGACTCATTGCGAGGAAATTAGTAACCGTAAGTACCCCGCACATATCGGACGGTAATAACAATAATAAAAATAACAGCCGTTACATAATCCTAATAACGCGCCCACTCAAAGCTGTTTATATAACTGTTGGTTGAAAGATACGCACTGATTGAAAATAATGTTGCTAGAAATAATGAAGTGAGAAATAGATCCGCTGAAAACGGTAACCGTGTTTGCGTATTGAGAATTGGCATATTCTCCTGACATGTCCTTGACGGAACCCTCCAGCAACAAATCAATTACAAAGTAGTTAGAATATAAATAAAAATATATGCCGATATATATCGAAACGCAATTGTGTTCGTTTATGGGTCCAATTTTCTTGAAGTGGTACTCGTTCTAAAAACCACAGCGTGATCGTTCATATAATTGTAACGTGTGTAGAACGCAGGCCTTGGTAGTTTCTCACAATACCGTGTTGCAGTACCACAATATGGCAAACACGATCAACTATTATCACTAATGATTTGGTCCTTCTGAGTCTGAGTAATCACCAACACAGATCCTCACAGCAGATTTTTGTCAACTGAAGTTGAGCAGGAAAAGCTAGTATATGCGAATAATTTACTACAGTCAATGATTCGCTTGCCTATATGTGCACAATATATGAAGAAGTCCTATATATAACCTCGTCGGAACACATTATTGCAGAACCTGCATGAATTATAGTTCAGAGAAATATTCTTTGGGGTTAAGACGCCCATCGCACACATACTAATTCTGCCAGTCAACTAACTAAAAGAAACCTTTTTTAAAAGCGAATTTCTGCATAAAGTATTTAATCCGTTATGGTAATACTTTAGACGAATAGCTGCGAGCATGAACTTGAACCAGCACACAATTCCTTAGTTTAATAGGTAAAAATTCCACTACTATTCCATCATAGGAATAGAACGAATCGTCTGGCTCTTTCTTATTTACCCGCCTTTACGGAATAAGTTGGAAGTCATGTGCCAGGATTGAAATATTAGATGAAGTTGTCTCGATCAATTAGCAATTTAAATTTCCAACTTATGATTATCCTTGACACAGTAACTAGTAAACCATTTTAATATTCTATTATTTTTAACAATAACTATAGAAAACTCACTCTGTGCTTTGCTATGTGAATTTACCTGATTCTACTAGTACTTGTAGTAGAAACACCCTATAATAACTCATTATAGCTAGGCTGGCGAATGTAAGCAACCTAGAGGGATCTATTATGTTGGGCACAAGGGCTGTTGATCATGTTCTTTATGATAGTATACTAAAAACCTCCTAGAAAAACGAGAATTCATGTGTGACCCTTGTGTGTGTACACTTAAAAACCCCTTCGCATATATCACACGTGTTTTGCATTAAAGAAATAGCGGTACTTTACTCACTAATCTCCAGATGTCCCTCTTCGTTGACGGTGTTGGCACGACCTTCGATGAATTGTTGCAATAGACAGGATTTACCAACTCCGGGTGCTCCTAACAGCCTTACACGCACAAGTGGTGGGCTAGGATCTTCAGGGGCATCAGTACACGACGATACTGACTTGCGCCGTTCATCAAGAGCATTCGTGAGTACAACGTCGCCGAGATTTAGAATGTTGCCCTTAGGTGTGACTGAAAAGGATCGGCACCGGTACGCGCCAGGTCCTGGAGGTGGATCGACGGCTTGTTGGGGGTAGCGGGCCGTAGCCAAGCCCGGCGATCGTTTCCGATGGAATTCAGCCCACGGGTCCTCCTCTAACTCTTTCCACAAACTTCGCCCATTCGGCGAACGACTACCTGGAACTCCCAACGATCTCCGTCGACCCTTTTGGTACTTGACGCGATTGCGCGAGATTCGATTTGGGCTTCCTGAGGTCGATGAGGCTGGCGATCGATTGGGCGGCGTCAACGCCTGTTGCTGTTGGTCTAACGACAATTGGGCTACCCCAGGAGATACGTCTGAGCAGAATTCGCGGAACAGCTGGTGCGGTGAGGCGCTCAGGTCGGGCACCGACAAGCAGTGCAGCGATATATTGTTGTTATTGTTACCACTATGGCTAATACCATTAGCATTCATGTTTGGTGCAATAACTGTGGATGATGGCACACACAGATTCTGACACAATGGCAGTTGGTATTCCGTGTAAGGTTCACTATGCCGCTTTTTAGGTTCCATGACGGGCGAAACAGCTAGGTCGACGTACATTTTGGCAGTTAATGTTTGCTTTGCTCGTCGTTTTCTTGCTTGATTGAAAATGGCCGGACAGTCAGGGAGTTTAACGTAATGTTAAATCACTTACTTTATTAAGGCTGTTCGTAGGTAGATTATTGGTGTTGTTTTAGCGAAGATGCCAGCAAGCGGGTATTATCATTGTGCAGTTGTTATTACCACAGTATCTTAAACAAACAACTTAATCATTTTTGTTGCCTGTGAAATAGTAATGTCAACAGTTCGATACCGATAATATAAAGCTTGTAAGTTAATGGACAACTAACTAATGTCGTCGTACAATACGTTCGAGTTAGCTTGAATAGAGCGACAATATAGTGTACGTGGCATATACGAATAATGGTAGCACGAGTCCAACACAAAAAATCCAAAACAAAACAAGGTAGCTCCAAAATAATGGAGTCTACCGACGCACCAGCACGAGTCACACAATTAGTCCATAGGAAGCAGCGATATCTCACCACACATATACTCAAACAGTAACACTGACCTGATTTGCTTTCCCGGGTTTACCTATATCCTAAAGGGTAAGAGAGAGAAAAAGGGTCCTCGCCACCGGCAACGGGGGAGGGTCGCGTTTTACGTGGGAAAAGGAACCCCACCAAGAGAAGGCGAGGAGGTTCCGTATTCAGTAACGGTTCCTCCGCATCACCTGAGCACCACAATATCCTCTAAGGCAGCTCGTGTTCCGATTCATGCACCCTAACCTGAGTGATTAACACTACGACTGCCGGCTAGTTCACCCCTATGCGCCGAGTCAGCTGAAACACATTGAAGCATGACATTTTGGTATTTCTTCCTGGATTCGATGGCGAATCCGAGCGGGCGGGCGCGGAAAGACAATAAGACGTAATAACCAACTAATAGTCTGTTTGAGTGTTGTTTGCAGCTAATCTGGCGGTCTGTAGGGGGCGGACAAGGTGAAGCAAGGCAATTTGCTGGTTTCGCAACGCGGTAAATAAGGTAGGCAGAAGCTGTATGCCAACCATTTGCTCCTACACGGTCTGGCCATGTCTAAATTCAGAATGCTATATAGGCCAGCAGCTGACGCAATACAAGAACCTGTCTAGCTCCGATGAAATACGTCATCATGCTATGTTTCGTCAGACCTAAAGCAAGTAAAACAGCATGGTCTGTCGTAAAATAAAGGCTATAGTCTGTCAGTATCTTCTGGGGAGAATGTGTGTGCCCCTTTCAAAAAACTGTCTGGCTACATCGAATAATAAAAAAAAAACATAATCCATAATTTAAATGGTCGATCGATAAAAGCAGGCAAACCTCAAGGATGGGAAGTGTATTTCTTGGCTACAGGCCACAACTAGATATCTGGTATACCTTAAGGTGAAAATCATAATTTTGCAATTACCTTTCAAAAAAATATCTAAAAATCTAAAATCTTCTGCAATTCTACACAGTATCTACAGGCCTTTGTTAGTCGTCAAGTCACAATAGCTTACTGCTGGATTAGTCTATTATTAACAAAATCGTAGTACTGCAAAATACAGTATACGATATTAGAGAGTTGATAATCTCTGGCATACTACTTGTCAATAAGATGAAAAAGTTAAGCATAAGTTCCGCTACAAAGTTGCTGAAATACCCTTTGGAACAAAAAGCCACACGCACACCTACGCCTAAAATGCTACGCTAAGCTTGTTGAAATAGCAGCCTCAGTTCTAATTTCTGGTGACAGCTGAAGGCTTTCAGTAGTTATTTCGCCAAGGTAAGCCTTTGTACGTCAGACGTTAGCAAAGACTCGACGTATAGTAAAACTGTAACTTCGATTTTACAAGTTTTCAAAGATGTTGTATCCGCCTGGATGTGTCGTCGACGTTATAAAACAACACGAACCGCTCTATCGCTAACTAAGAGTAGCGAGTTTTTTTCTTTAATTCGGACATAACAAAATGTGCCTTGACATTCGAAATACTTGGTTTAGGATGAAATCGGTTGACTAGGCAGCCGCGGTTAAATTTGCTAAAAAAAAAAAAAAAAAAAGAAGGCGCGTATTTGGAAACTAGTAGGGTACACAGTGACTTCGAACTTATTTCGTCTCACTCAAGATATCAAAAGGAACCAATTATAACTAAAGATTATAATATTTTATTGAGAGGTTATTTAAGACAATCAAATAAGCAGGCGAGATTTAAATAGTTGTAACTTTCTCCCGGTTTGCCATACGTAATATGCAATATGAGTAACTGCACAGGGTTTCCCTAAATCCGAGAAGCTACACGGGTATCCTTCGTATTCTAAGTTAACAGATAACCCAGTTTAAATCCACAGCATTACATATCTAGAAATAGCTTCGTTGGTGCACTACTTTCCATCTACTACTGCTACAGAGAGCTCGTTGAAGTTGATCTTCCCTTGATACGAAGACAAATATATTAATACGTTCAGTATAATATGGTCTGCTCTATACAAATTAAACGAGAGTCTAAATTGGGCTAAAATTTTCACTGCCGACCTTCTGTTTATCAGACTTTATTTATGATATTTCTAGAATATTGATTTTTAAGAAGTGTTCTATTTATGCCTGCTGCAACGTTCTTAGAATAGGATAGACGGTCTAGCTAGATACGAATTGTACTGTTTGTAAATCTGTGTACTCTCTTGTACGCGAAATGTTCTGGACCAACTAGAATAATACTTCTAGGTATCGTCCTCTTAATCAAGTTCGTTAAAAATAAGAAAAAGATGCTTACAAATAATGATTATCTATGATCATCTATTGTTTATAATCCAATTCTATACATATCGTTCAATTATCTAATTTAATTTACGATGTTGATTCAGCTCTAAATTAGGGTACTGTGACTTTGCTCTAGGACACACTGCCTAAGTTAAACTTGTTCGCTGTAGGACGTTTTTATTCACGAGGTTAATGTAGCTCGAGCATTCTGATCCCGCACGCTTCTTCAATTAAATTAGCTATTTGCAGATCTAATTTATATGTTGGAACATCTAATTAGGAAGTTATGGCATTTTTTTGAGGATGTAAAGATAGCAAAAGCTAGCTATGGATCATTGGGTCCTGTTTGGAACCGTGATCCAGCAGATGTTTTAGTAAACCTTTCAATATTGCAGTAGATTTCTCGGTATTGTGTAAATATCGTGATACAATAGTGAATGTTTCGGAATTATAGCGTATCGCTACAGCCTCAGCTCCCGCACCGTCGTCAGGCGTTTTCTCAGACAATGGCAACGGAGCACTACTGCAAATGCGATTTGTTCGCTGGACACTTCGTCGCTATACAACAATAGAACGAAAACTGCAACGATTAGGACTTAATATTGGTACGCGCCATATTACTCGGTTGTGTACATACGGTCTAGAACGGTATGAACATCTTGACCAGTTTTCAAAACGTCGAATCTTCAGGGCTGCTCTACATAGCATTCTGGCACCGTACCTGGAAACACCTGTTTTCTTTGCTCGAACCGAATCGCTTCCCTTTCATAACAACTCCGTTGAACCTTGCACGTACACACCTCCGTATTTTCTGAAGCGGATCGCCTCTAATTCTAGGTTTCCTCTGCACGCGCCCATAATTTTTGGCAACGTTGACGCCGAGCCACCAATCTTTTGCTCTGAGAGCGATCGCTGGAAATGACATGGAAGCGCTTCAAGACCCCATTTACAATTCTCCGAATGCCTACATGCCCACGCGTCTACCCGAAGTCACAGAGCAGGATTGCGGCTCCAGCCTAGACCCAGTGGCAACAGCGCATTATTTTCTTTGACTTGGCATAGGGACTCGTTGACGAAAACCTACTAAGGAACATCCATATCAACTCTGATGATGATGTCACTCAGACGAGGTTTGCCGGTTACATTCTTTTGACATCTGCCACTCTAAGACCACCTAACTTTATGACAGGCACCATCAAGAGTTTTGCATACGACGTGGATCCTTTGTTCCAAGCCGCGCGAACGCAAAACATTTGGCTGCTGTTAGCGCGAGGATGTTCAGTGACTTCGCACACTACAGCAGACATAGAAACTTGGCCCACTACGGACGCTAACTGGGTTTAACGACGGTTCCTAACTAGCTGTATTCGATTATTGCGTGCGAGTTTCGCAAGCGCCGTGAAGTGAGGCAACGACACTGCAGTGTGGCAATTTATGAAATCATCACACAGACACCATCCTATGATATCTGTTGGGAACGCCTTGAACTCAAACGGCAATTCGACACGCTTCAACGGACACCGGTTTTTTTGGGAGAACGCGTTACAGGTTTTCGTAAGTTCCTCAGACTTGGATAGTAATATTCTTTCACTGCTCGCATATACGAGCCTTGTACTTATTTTACGTCGCTAGTTTATTTAGCTCAGTACTGACTTGGGTCTGACAAAAGCCCATAAGCGATCCTAAAAAGTCGCTCATACGACCAGCCGTAGACACCTGCTAAGGCTCGGACACGTTGCCCAGACCTCAAGTCGTAAAGAAGTGCTAGCTTTGGCGGTCACGCGACTCCTTCTACAACCCCTGTCAACCGCCCCACCACGGCCATTTTTGATTGGCTTATTCTTTTCGCTGTTCAGCTTCATTTCGTTCTCTCTGGCATAAATCGCGACTACACACTAAGACAGGCACGAATACGATTTGTGCGTCCTACATTTCTTCCTTATATAGCAATAGCGATTTAAAGTATTACTGGTAGACGCCGTGTATATATATATATATGTTCTGAGCGCTTTTTTAAGTGTAGCTCTCTATTTAAATGTCTTAACTCGAGTCGTCGTCCTGGTATCAAGTAACAAATTACAGACTAAGCTTAATCAGGTGAGATCCTACCTAATGTTCTCCAGCGCTGGAAGGTTTCTTATGGTCCCTAATGCTCTTTAGAACTAAAAGAGAAAGCCCTAGTTTAATTAATTCTTGAGTCAATATAGCCTTTGAGAATTACCAGCATAGTCTAAAAGGTATCGAAGCTCTTGATGAAGTTATGCTCTCTATCAACCGAGCCAGATTGAAGGAAATGCCACTAAGTACGTCCATCTTTTCTCTATCCATTCCAACAAAGCAAGCTATTATTAACTGGCGGAATAAGTTCGCGAGCGCTGATGTCCCTGCTAATATAGGTAAAGACAGACGTTCTTATATCTTCGATATACGTCATTCTGCGTACCATTAGTGGTTAGTTTGGACGTAGTTCTCAGGCGTCTTAAAGGGCTACACAGGTCTGGAGAGGATTTAAGTATCTCAAGTGGGTTATCAGTATACCTATTCGAACTGTATGCCTTTTTGTTTGGAAGCTATTTGCTTTGTACCGCCAACTTCTAACCATCTGTTGAAATGATTGCACAGCATATTGCAAATGTATTCCTATCTACATGTTCCGTCTAACATTGTAGTAAGAAGATGTTTCGGCACCGAAGTGGCATGTCTACCGTGCCAAATTGCCACAAGTAAAAAGGAAACATAACAATAATGTATGTTAAAGTCCTCTATGAAACTGAGTTTTCAGTGTGAGTTATGTAGCTTTACGATTACACTGGTCGAAACCCAATTGGCACAGGAAATCCTATTTAAATGAATAAATTATAGATGATACAAGTGGTCCAACGAGAGCAATGTATGACATCTCAATTCTCCGACGGTAGCAAATTGCCCGAAGAAAAAATTACCTAATAATACTGCTTTCTTCAACTCAGCCCTTTTACAAAGATCACGAACGATTAATCAGTTTTAGGAACGTTAAATCCTAACAAGCGGAATCTAATGGATCACCTATTGTTTTTTAGTGGTTCAGTGAATTCAACTCAGTCATAATGCTGTCAAAGGCGGAGCGCATTAATAATTGCTTTCTGAAGGCGTCGATACAATAGGTGCCGCTCAACGAACTTTCGAGATTTAGTCTCGCTTTTTTCAATATTTTATTTTGAGGGCAATCATACTTGACAAGCGCGAAAGGTTTCGAGAATCCAGATTTTCGATACGTACGATTGGCGCAAAAAGTTCTGCTTACCTTATCAATGCGCAGGCGCTGCATGAATAATAATAATACATCGATATCTATAAGATTATAACGTGGCGAGCGGAAATTACGGAATTATTATTATCACATAAGTATATATACTACAACACTTGTTTTACTATAAACTATTATAACACTTTTTTTTTTTACGAACAACATAAGTGCTGGCTAATTAGCACGTCAGATAGAGTGGGAGAAAAATTTTTGCTAAAGCCGCCCGGAGGAAACGTTCCGTTTCATGCAGAGTCGTCACTAAGAGCCTCATCAACATTCTCGATGATGTCAATATTTATTTATATCGTGAACAAATGCAGGCCCCACTGATACTAAACAACTTCCTGTTACACCGGTACGTAGGTTGCTTTGCAAGTTCTTATACAGATCTCATTATGGGATGCTACGCAACTTTGGACAATCTGAAGAGATAGCAGGCATTAACTTGGATGTTCATGGAATTATAACAATTTTTTTACAGTTAGCCTTCCTCACGTACTAGATAGAAACCATATTCAAATCAATCTACTAATCTCAATATACGTTCGAAGAAAAGGAACATTGAGATGCTGTGTAGCCACGCCGTTAACTCTATATCTGAAGTCTACAAACAGAACACAGTAACAGAATTAGCCAATTCTATGCACTGCTATATTAGTCACCGCATCGTGCTACAATTCCTAATTTTCGAAAAGTCATTTAACAGCGTTAATATTCCACTACCAAACTCTTTCTCCGAGAGATCGTTTGCTTTCGTAAGCAGTCATCAGTGCGATCCTAAACAAGTTCGGCCACAGATCTAAATAGATGTTTCGAGTTTTACGCTTGAAACTACCGTTAAGCATTGCCTCGGACGGCTGAGTTCGAACTCTAGCACGAAACGAACGGTTTGTCTACGCCCGACTTCAAATCTAGACCCCATGTGCCTTTAGGCTTTGTAGGCAAACAGTTTAGCGGCTAGAACCCAAAGCTACAATACGTGTTCTGAATGCTTGTACACTGTGAATCTATTATTACTATCAGCAGGGTTATACTTCATATTACAAACCTATTGGCATTCGTTTATGGATATGCAAAAATATGGATTCGAGGAGAGCTTACTTTTAAGGCTCTATTGTGCTATTCTTTCCTTGAACTACCCCCGTGTTCCTGTATCTTGTTAAAATGTAAGCATATCGGCATACATTGAACGAAATAAGATTTCCCGAATAGCTAGCTGTTTGCGGGATCACGCAATGGCGGTGTGCTTCGGGCCTTGTATAAAGAAAAGACAGACCCGTACATGCCATTACAATATCTAGAACTGGCTTGTAATGTATCAACTGCCATTTGTTGGTAGCCATTAGTTTCCGCCTAGATTATGGGCCACAACATCGAACAACGTCCAGTCACTTAGATGCCGTCAAATCTCATTACTTCGAACTAACGAAATAAGCTCGCATAACGTCTATATTGCACAAATGACATATAAGATCTAGTAGTAGACGCCTCATACCTATAATATACGTTTACCCTGTAAAACTATGCATTACGCGTTAAGCTCCAGCCTTTGCATTTCGTTTGTGCTATACAAGGTTTTATGTTAACTATATACATATGCTTATCATCAGAACTCGGGGACTTCTTATGGTACATGCAGGTGTCTATATATGCCGGAAAAACTACGCTATGCAGCATATCAGCTAGCACAACCGTATTTTCTGAAAGCACGCTGTTATAAAGGATCGGGCGGAGCCTGTGCACGCTTTTGTTTGCCTTTACGTAATGTACCATAGCTTTTTCTAAGTGTTTCGCGGCTAAAAAGGCGGTTTGGGCTTACGGGTAGTATGCTTGAAAAAATACCCTGCAGTATGTAGGTTTAATAGGAATTCGAGAGAAATGTCTAGATGTTTTTTAGTGTAAAAGTCTTGAATTGAACAAGGCTGAATTATAACATGAATTTTATTTGAAATGACGTGCACCTTCGGTACGTCAAAATGTAGCAAGTCCATTATTAGCTGGAGACAGTATCTTTAAAAAAGCAAAACGGTTTCAATATTTCATAGATAGTTTGATTGATTTCATCACGATTATATTTTCAGGCAATACATAGATATTTGAAGGTCCGATTCTCTCAGATTATCATGCAAACAGGCAGTTTTCCAATAAAACGTATTTATCATAGCCTCTGTGTGCTTGTGCCAGACAAGTGGAGCGTAGCGACACCGTTGCAAGATAGACCTTCGCCGGAAACGAGAATATGAGCGATGTCCTCCTAGTCGGCCTGATGAAAATGCTAACTGAAATGACATACCTGCTATAGTAGATTCAGGAAGAAAACTATTAGGTCAAAAGGATACCACTATCAGGCGATTTTTTACGCGCTCTTTTAGATAGATTAATTAGATTTTAATAGATTATCCTTACCAGGTGAAGAGTGGGGCTCCGCTAGGGGCGTGCAGTATTGTTGGATATATTTCAGCCAAAGCCGAAAGAAGAGCGAAAAACTTCTCGCTAGCAAGGAAGAGTGGTCAATCATATTCTCCAAAATGTACTGTTTTCCGCACACTGACAGAAGCTTACCTGCTTACCTAAGAGCCCCTGCAAAGGACCAGAAGGTGGACTGCATTCATGAAAGGGATCGATAGACTTCTGAAGACTGGGTTAATATAACATCTCACCTTTCATTAGGCTCCAGAAAGTTACCAGTTACAAAAGCGCTTCGCGTTATGATACGTGACACGCATAATAAGAGGGTGACGTCGTCGCTTTTCCAGTTATCTACACCTGTAATCATCAGCTACGATTCAGCCTGGATCATCGCTAACAAGTTTCTTAACGGGATGCATCCTTGGCAGTTGTGCGAGTACGAAAAGTTGACTTGCGTAACACCTAAGTTGCTCATATTTATTATGCTGTTAACATTTAATAGATACTGCACCTTCTAGTGTTTTTATACGATGGTGAGATAGAAACATCTATCGTTTCTACCTACGTTAATTATGTCCTATGTCTGAATTGCGAAATTGTGATGGTCAATGAAGACTTCGTTTACTAGATTTTGCTAGTAGAATATGAAACCCGAACCAGTCTATGCAAGCCATCTTTCTCTGAAGCCTGCGGATAGAAGGACGTGACAGCATCCATTTCGCGCTATATCAAGCGCCAGACGGTCAACTAACTAACGTGACGATGTCGATTTGCCCGAACAAGCAACGGGTGGCAAAAAAAACCCCACTAGAAAGCACCAGTAGCTACAGGAGTAGTAAGAAACAGCCGGACTGCGTAGAGTACTAAGAAAATAATATCAGAGGCCAAGTTCAAATCAAACAAGAGAAAACTTACTAATAGATTTTATGGAAGTTTGAATACCTGAGAAGGCGGGCGAAACTCGACGTTTAGTAAATGAATCGATCGTATATGACGCGGCTAATTCGTGCTATTACTCGTGCTCGTAATAAACGTCGCGCCACGTGGGGCGTTCTTGGTAGGGACGCGCCCAATTTACTCGTGAAACGTCATGCATTTATAACAAGAAATGTAGATACAGCTTAGATCAGCACTTTTAAGGCGCGTTTTTTATACGTTTTTAGAATTTTAGAATTGCCCGTCCCGAGCTAATGTTTCGCCGTCGACTCGTCTGGCCACAGAATGACGAGACCCGAAATTTTAGTAAATATTCTAAAACACAGGTTAGCGCATAATACAATTATCTGTGTCGATATTTAGCATTCGCTGGTTTATTTTGAATAGATTCGTCGAGTATCAAGTTAAACGTAAATAGTCCCATTAATTTGTGCACTTACGCGCCCACAAATGCCCACGATGCAGAAGAAATAGCTCTATCCCCTCTTCTCTAGTGATTAAGCGTATTAAAGGTATTCAGTCTGACGTGTCTCTCCGAACAGGGACTGTTTCAATTTTAGGTGTACTGAATTAGACTGTCTTGCCGCTTTGCTACTTTTAGATGAAAGAAATATCGATGAGTTGAAGGAACGGGTTAGGTTCGGACACTCTGTTTGTCTTTGTTTTCGTTTCAGCTTGCGAAAACTTCACACGTAGCTTCGCACTATTTCAGTTGGCTTCCTAGCCGCTAGCGGTACGAGGAGGCACTTCGTGTTACACGTGATTCGATCAAATATAATGGACTCAGAGAAAGGATCCCGGACTCGCGTAGCCTGCTTCGGAGCTGTCCCGAGAGAGTGGTCTACTTATTGTCATGTTGACACAAACCACGGCCACGTTGCGAAGCTGTCCGCTCTAAGCATAGGGAAATATTCGATTATCCGTTGCCCGAAATGTCTGCTATGACTTTTCTGCCTGCGTATGCCGTAGTATCGAGCAGTTCGCGCCGTAAACAGTTTCACAGCAGAAACTAGCAGTAATCGTTTAGAAGTACAGAGGACGAAGCATGTTCAAACACACTACTATCATTCATTAGGCTTAGATTCACATATAGAGCTAGTGATGTAGTAAACTTTGCTTGTTTGACTGCCCTCGTTTATAACTATTCAAAAACTTAATAGCGTCCAAAATGCTTCATGGGGCACGACAAGCTCTGGCTTGGATTCAGGAATTCTCTTTAAATTTACGCGTTGAGGGCCATGTGTACGTGTTATTCGTTCGTAATGGAAATACACAAAGAGCTACTTCGTGCGAAAGTTAGCTACCTAGTAAGAAATAGATAGCTTAATAAATGTTTGTAATTAAGAGACTATATAGGTGAGCAGTGTAGGAATAGAGAATTGAACTATCTCGAGGTAAAACGGCGTGCCAATTTCCACTGTCGATGGTCTTACTTTAACTTACGGTAACCGCAGAAATTTTCAAGCAACCCTTGGGTACCTATATAGAATGATATACAAGCAATGATGTGACAATATTGACAATTTTATGATGAATCCAACTAACCCGGTTCACCTAGCTATCGTTTTCTTATAATAGAAAAACTGATTGTCCTCCGATCTTTTTATGGTATCCTGACCAATTTAAATAAAAAGTCGTAATAGGTCAGACAAAATCTTACTCTTTCAGTATATTCCCTAAATATGTAAAAGTCGATCTTTAAATCGACGTTCATATTATTTAATAGAGACTTGGTCACGTAGGATGTATATCTACACTCGGTAGTCAATATTTTAGTTAAATATTGCTGGCCAATTCAGCGCTTATGCATGTCTGCCTACAAGGGTGTCAAGATAATAATATCGCAAAAACATAATATATATACATCACAAAAACGATAAAATACAGCAGAACGACAACAGCGCTACATCCTTTCTCGTGATTAGCTTTAGAGAAAGATTTTCGGAATTCTGAGATGGAAAAGGTATACGATTTTGTGCAGAAACGATCGTATTCATAGAACATAAGTAAAAAGACATCGGTGAATTTTCAGTTGCTATGTAAATTAACCTCTCTTTTTTCTTGCAAAGACCTTGTTATAGACCTAGTCAGCCCTGGATGCAGTAGAACTCGTTCAGTAAAATCCGAAATACGTATAGTCTTGCTGTCTAGACGTGGTACCCATTTAAAAGCGGGATCGTACTTCCAATTAGGATAGATTACGTCTTAGGAACTACTAGGGCTAAGTCTCACATTTTGTTTCGATGGACGATCGACGAAACAAGCGTTACTCGACGCAAACGAACCTTGCCACTTACCTTAAAAAGTTAGTTATCACAGCAACAACTAAGTAACACTGCAAGAAATCAAGCAATTTACACTTCGACGTATTCGACGGTTTCCCGTGGCCTCTCACTTAGTCGTAAGAGGCCACGAGAAACCAAAGTAGGGTTATGGGGGAAGTATGGTTGCAAAGCTGAAACTTAAAGGAATTGACGGAAGGGCACCATTAGAAGTGGAGCCTGCGGCTTAATTTTACTAAACACGGGAGGACTTACCTGGTCCTGACACTAGAAAGACCAAGAGATTGATAGCTCTTTCTTGATTTGGTGGATGGCCGTTCTTAGTTGATGGAGTGATTTGTCTGGTTAATTCCGATAACGAACGAGACTCTAGCCTATCAAATAACACACGGAATCTTGTCTTCCGTGAGGTTCCTAAATGGGATCAAGTGTGTTTAACGCTTTGAAACAGAGCAATAACAGGTCTGTGATGCCCTTAGATGTTCGGGGCCACACGCGCGATACATTGAGAGACAAAATGAGTTTCCCAGCCTTTAACGAGGCTGGTAATCTTTGAATGTTTTTCTTAATGGGGATAGGGGATTGAACGAGGAATTCCCAGTAAGTGCTAGTCATTAGCTAGTACTGATTACGTCCCTGGCCTCTGTACACACCGCTCGTCGCTACTACCGATTGAATAGTTCAGTGAGATCATCTGAGTAGACGGATATGTACTTTGTACGTGTCTGTATTGCAATGAAGATCAAACTTGATCATTTAGAGGAAGTAAAAGTCGCAATAAGATTTCCGTAGATGAACCCGCGGAAGGATCATTACTGATTCAAAATTCATTCATTCATTCACTCACATAAGCGAATGATCGTTGTATGATGTCTACGTCGTGAACGCTTTCGAGTCGAACATGGCGTTTATAGCTGTATGTTAAGGATCACGATTTTACTCGTTAGCAGAGTTTGTCGCGCGTCGTCGACACTGTTCGATTCGACAGTATGTTTTTCACAGTTGTGCTATCGAGAAGAAGACATCATAAGGCTCAATATGGGGGATCACTTAGTCCTTAAATCGAAGAAAAACATAGTCATTTGTGGAAACTGATGTGAGCTGTTTGAGTATTATGTTTTTGAATGAAAATTTTAGTATGGATGCACTTGTATCTATGCTACGTTTGTGTCAGTATATAGACATGCAGTACGTAGTTACTATTCCTTAGTAGTAATAGTAAAAATTATCTTTGATCACAAAGGTGATAATAAACATCTGTATGTTATGTTATGCTTATCTGAAATCAAGTGTGACTACCCGCTGAACTTAAGCATATCAATAAGCGGAGAAACAGATATCAAATGAGGTTTCCATATCCTGCGTACTTAATGTTTCTACGCGACCATCAATGCACAGAGGAAGAGCTGTAAAAAAAAAAAGGACAGAGCTGTGTAAACGTTACAGGGTGGGATAGTAATTAACTTCAAAGGAAGAATTCGTCATAGTTAGCTACTGTTCGACACTTTGAAGAACCCGTTTATTAGCTAGGCATTTGGCAGGTTGGGAATAACGTCCTACACGTACTGAAGAACGGTCAACCCAAGTACATACTACTATTTTTGTTAACGTTTGATCTCATTTTCAAATCTGCCGTTCATTATAGTAGTTTCTTTCTAGTCGAAATTTCTAGCGAAACGAAAGAGATAGAAGCGTCTTTGGTGCGTTTTTTTGCATAACACATTTGTCGTCAGAAAGGGCACAGTTTTCTATAAACCTGAATAGCATTTGTGACTTGATAGTAATAAAGTTATAAGATCTAGAGAATCCTTGCAGAAATTTCATTCATTTTCCACACGCTCTCTCTTAAGTATGATTTTTTTATATACAAAATTAACGGCCGTCTTGAGGAGAACAATATCTGTTGTAAATTGTGTCGTACAGATGAACTCCAACGGTTAATCCTTTTGAAGCTTTGGCATCTCAGGAACGACTCAGAAAGCAAGCTATACTTGTGTTGCCTTTACAAACTTCCACGAACGTTTGCATAATCTATCAAGGACTCTGTGTGGCGCGCTTGAAACGTTTTTGATGTTTCACCTCAGATAATTTGGTCATTGTGTACATCCCAGATCATCATCATTATCATCGTTACGCATTATAGGCGATTTAATTCTAGAACAGCCATTTAGGAAAAAGCGATTTCCATCCGTTTTTACGTGCGTTGCAGTTTTCACAGCATCTTTTAAGCCATAAAGTTCCGAGAAACTGTGCGCAGCGCGATGCCGTTAGTCGTCTACTGTTTGGCATAAAATATACGGCTCACAATTCACTCGTCGAATCGTGTCTCCATCGTGTGCTCTATCATATATATGTATATATATATATATATATATATATATATATATATATACAGAGTTACAAATACTAAGATGCGAAAGGGTAACTATATAAACTTCACGATTTTGAACCACTGATTTTCAAAATTTCAGTTCATCAAGATTAGCTACCCACGAAAATCGGCATATCTATTGATTTTAAGTGACTTTAAGCGGTATGATACGTTTATGCGTAAGTTGAAACACTGATCTAAAATTCGACTAAATATGACGCTTTCTTGCAAAAAAACATTCACTAGAGGCTTATTTTTTGTTCGGAGTTCGCTTTTTTCTTAAAGCTCATATGTACAATTGTTCTTATTCTACCAAGTTGGTATGTTCATCCTGAGTGGCATTCTCAGCCGACTACATTTACAGCAGCTCGTGGCTCCCCTTTCGCCCTTCAACCGAAGTCTGAAACGGTGTGTAGTCTCTATTACGTAGCGAAAATGGATCGCACAAAAAGAGTAGGGGAAACGTATCAACGGTGATGAATTCTTTCAGCTCAGTGGTGGTGACGGCCACTCGTGTTGTGCTCTTGCTTCACTATGCGAGTCACAGTGGTAACGCTAGTATAACTGAGTCCTTTGCCGTGTCAGTACGCAAATGGTAAGGTGTGCGGTTTCGGGAACTGAATGGGATCCTGCTGGCTCTGGCCGCGTTGGCTCTAGCCGTAGCGGTAGCAGCGGCTTCCCTGGGGCTCGAAAGTGGGTCAAACGGGGCATATGCTTAGAGTGGGCTTTGAAAGGGGGTGCGATCAAAGGCTCTCCAGGATGAACGAGAGCAAAGAAGGTCTAGCCTCTAGACTACCATAGTCTGGGAAAGGGACAAACCCAAGCTGAGTCGGTCGCATGACGACATTGGAGGAACGAAAGAACACGGAGCGTTGCAGTTGTTGACGTTACATTGCCCATCCAACCATAGCGACCGCGATGGTGACAACAGTAATACTACAACAACAAAAAAGCAAGAATATACTGAGACCTACCCGCTCAAGCAAATCTAAGAGCGAAGCACTCAGTGGCTGCATCTTGCATTGTAACCTTCGACATCTACGTAAGCCGTAGCAAAAACAAGCCCCAGCTGTATTGTAGCAATTCATTAAAGTATCCTTCGTTCACGTTTTACTAATGTACCACATAGCGCCTTGCGATAAGTGATATCGTAACATTTTGCCGCTAAGCGCCAACGATTTTGAATAAGTGAACGTGGTCGTTTCGTAGGGGAATTTACGAGGGTGGAGCTGGGGAAAAAAATTACCACTAGGAGGCGCTGGATCTAGAAGAGTCGGGCACTCTTTTCTCCAAAGGATTTCTCAAGTGATCCGATAGGAGTGGAATTATTTTCGTACTGGACTCTTCTTGCAATCCCCATAACTGACAATGTCCTTCATGATGCGCTATTGCGAAATAACTTCAGTTAAATACACCTGTATCTCGACGTCCGCTGACACTATAAGAGACTTGTTTGCCTTTGAGTAGCCAATACATCGAATACAATATGAGCGTACTCGAATAAAACAGTTTCCACCCTCTGCATATTAGTTAAGAAGAAATCTCAGGATGTTGATACCCTTTTTAAAAATTGCCCCTTCATTGAATCCGAGACCACAACGATCGATGCGCAAACAATATCGATTTTTCCAAATGTAACGAACTTTTGTTTTTAGTGAGGAGCAGACATTCGACAGCGCAGTTCTAGTTCCGAACCACGAGCAGAGAATTCATAGAACATTTAACTGTCTTGGCAATCGTTGCCATCATCGAAGTACGAGAACTGCACAGATTACGTTGAAAGCAAGATTTGTGTTAAGTTAGTTCCGTGGGCGTAATTTGTGGGTATTTTAAAACAAACTTCCAGTTGTGAGTAGATGTGTATTCAGTATATCGCCCCGTTATAATGTAACAATGAGTGATTTAGACTTTTCTAGTATATTTGTCGTGCAGAGGAGTGTGCGCAGATACGTAGAATCAATAGTGAAGGAGGGAAATCTGAGCAAGACTTGATCTAAAAAGGACAAGGCAGAAGAAAACGTTCCATTTTGAGAACTATACTTGTAGCACAACAATCATTGTTCTGCTACTTGATTGCACGAAGTCTCGTGCCTTTCCTAAAGGAGTAGCGGCATAAACTATCATAGGCACGATAACATATTATTGTCACTTCGCCCTCAGTTAAAGTTTACCTTTCTGCGAAAAGTTCTGTTGCAAAGTAACCGTCACAAGGGCTTTGGTTCGGCTCCGCTGAAAATTTCCAGTGAATTAGTGCTTCTCCTTATACTTAAAGTGACAAGATCGTTTCAAATGTTACAACAGTTTGGCTGACGGTCTTGCTGCACGACTGCGGCATGAGCCGTAAAGGCGTTCCCTGGTCAACCAAGGGAATATAAATAAAAATTGTTTATATATAGCTCAATCACTGGTACCGATCGGCGAGCTTGTGACAGTTCGTAACAATATATTAACAAGTATTGTTTCATACTGTCAGCGTACCACGACGGAAAAACTATTTTGCTTAGCCCGTTTGTTGCAGCTAACTGCAACGTGAACTGGGTGAAGGAGCAAAGGCTAGCACCGGTAATCGTAACTATTGTTTAGGATCAGGCAGCCAGATGAGCATGATTTGCTGTTTTGCAAATGAAAAAAAATCAGCAGACCATTAAGCGGAAAAGGGTTTGGCATTAGATTTTTGTCTCTGGAACACTGGACTGGATGATGCAAGATTGTAGGCTGTGGTTGTCAAGATAGTTTAGTCTGCACAAAATAAGGTAGAGGGCTCTGCGGCAGTCGTTAGGATCGTGAGCAGAATAAGGTTGTGACTCAGGAAGCATGCGGATGTAACGAATAATGATCGTCGTGATCAACGTTCCGCTCTACAGCGCCTTATACCAAAAAAGTGGCGTGATATGTTGAAACAGGAGAGTTACTGATTCTTGGTCTACGACATTCTCAGGCCTTTCGTATAAGACTATTCCAATTCGAGCGAGGAATTGTGATCGCTCTAATCGTGAATGATGTCACTAAGGGTATTTTGCTGATGACTTCCTGAAAGCTGTGCGAGAACTGTGCGAAACCGATTGCGCGAAAGGGACGGATCGACCGTCGGGAGTAAAATTATCGTTGCGTGTGCGGGGTACTTTGAATGAGCCCCGGCGACGAGAAGATAACAAGACCTTGACTCTTTTTGTTTGACGCCAAGGAACTGTAACTTAGGCTGGCCTTAGCGGCGACGCAAAGCGATAGATGCAAGTATGGAGTTCGGTTAACAGGTGTGGGATCGGTACCGCTTACAGAGGCCGGTAAAAAGGACCGACGAGCGATGGGACACTTGGTTGGTAAGTAAAACAGGTGGGACCGCGGTTGCTTATAACAGCAAATCGGTAAACATTTGATCGAAGGCGGTATTTCAATAAGGCAAGACAGTGGCCTGATAGCGACTGACATGACGCCAGCGGCAAGGTTGACCGCGCTCGAGCGGTTTGCGCAGCCCGGTGAACAGTGATAAGTCGAAACGCTAACGAGGCAGCGATTATGTGGACAGGTATGCCTAGAGCTGAAGGTTAACTTCGCATGGCAACAATACTCATCGGGCGATTCGTTTCGTCAGCGCCGCGTGGTACGTTGGCCGAGAGGATGTGTACTGCTTGGAAAGATGTGGTTAATTTGTGTTTTTCGATTGTGGCAGACAACCACGAAGGCGGTGTGTGCTGACCGTTGGCGTCGGAAGTTAGAGCGGCTTTTGATGGAGCGGCTAGAGGAAAATCAACGTAGGCAGGCGAAAATCGCTCGGTGATTGCGGTGTCGTTACCTTAGTAAGCTACGACCCAAGTTGCACCGCTCTGTTCGAGTAGGAGACCTGGGTGATTTAAGGTTAGGTTAGGTAGGAACCTCTTCGCGGTGAAACTGCAACCCATTACAATATGCTTGACTATAGCTTTACAGTAGTATTGTTAGTGTATAATAATACATCTTTTTGCTTCAAATGCTGGCGAGTGATACAATGAAGAGATCGTTGTATGTTAAGGGAACACTTGTGTTTTACAAGCACTAGATACGCTGTGTTTACTCTGCAGCAACTACGATATGAACGAGTGTCGTTGATGATACTAATAATTATGCACTGTAACAATCACAGGTTTTGCGCGGGGCTGAACAAGCGTGCTACTTAGTAATGTTAAGAATGCTCCTGAAGATCTATGTTCAGCTGATGTCGGTACTTAGTCGAGTGTTTCAACATGGAATGTCCAGTTCCCCAAAAGAGGAGTGCCGTTCCGATTTATCATTTTTGAAGACGGCGAACAAACACGTTTTTCCTATGAGTCAACGAGCTCCTTAGAGGCTAATAGCAGTACGGTATCTGATGAGTTTTCTTTGCGGGTTTCAACAGCTTAGCTAGCTGTGCAGGCCTGGGAACAATACTCCCTAGCGCATTTCAACGAGGTGCCTCGAGCCGATTCTATATACAGATTCTCCATGCAAAGGTTAACTAAAATCGTTGCAAGCAGAAGTTTCTTTTCGATTTGCTGACTGAGCCTTTAAAGCATTGCAACAGTATATTAGTGGCTCGTTTAAATGCCGACGGGCCATCACGCACACAACTATGTGCCTATGATTCCGTTAGATAAATTATTAGTTTGCGTTAACAGAACCTGGGCCTTTTTTTCAGTACATTTAATTTTACTTCAGATTAGAATATTTGCATGTCTCAGTCTGAAAGGAAGGCTCCTATTTAACTTAAACGAGCACAACTTTGTTTCTCTTTATTTCAGTCTCCAACGAGAAACACTGACACCCATTTAAACATAGAAAGTTCAGTACTAGCCATATGCGTACCTTTATACACTGACGCAGAGAACAGACATGGACAGCAGGTAAACTGAACTATAAAAGTATCACTCAACAACTCTTCTAATGATAATATTAGTCTTGGAAGAATCGATTAGATTTGCTAACCTATTGTTACATTATTATATGGTTCCATGATTAAATAAATAGATTAGAGTTTTCTTTTACTTAGCCGAATTTACTCATTGAGATCACTGCACTCGAATCTGAAAGTGTGCTCATGGTAGAGTAACTTACAGACATTTGGCGACACCAGAATGATGCTTGCGTTCATTCTGGTTTCGCCAAACCTCAATTCAAACATCAACAGAAGACATCGCAATGGGAAAACGCGGCTTTATTAATCACCAGGAGTCGTGCGTTCTATCTGTTAAAACGTATGTGTTTGTTGACGCATATGTATCGTTTAATAGAACATTCAGTAAAAGGGACGTATTCTCACGGCCTGCTCGGACTAGAAAGATCCGTTGAGCGCGAAGCTCTGTCTTAAATTTGTGGATAACTAACAAAAACTATTTCTCCCGTATAGTCAAACCTATATGCTGCCTGTTACGAGTCAAAAGGGCTAAATGATAAATCAATTGAATGCTACGTTAGTGACAGGTCGTGCTCCTTTCAATTGTCGCGCGTCTAACGGACGGCGGCTAAGCCAATCAAAACAAACGTGAAACATTTACTTGCGCACTGGCGAACTAGGAACATAATGTTGGCTTTGCACGTCAATTGTTGGCTGGCCGTATATGTCCTCATGGAGGTGACCCTTGAAGGAAACGGCGGTCGATCCTTCTCATCAAGCTAACACGATTCGAGTACAACGACGACGAAGCAAAGATCCTATAGTAATGCACACTAGATTCTGCCATCTTTCATCATTTTGCCAGATTTCTATCAAACAATTGCCAGCTTGCTCGAGCCAGCTGCGGCTAGATCGATTTTACATTGTGATGTCGCATAGTTATCATTTTGTTGAAGAGAAGCTAAGCTCTATGATTCATTGACATGTATCGCACAATTTTAGCGCATAGGCCTATTTAAGGATCGATATTAGATATCCGTAGAATACCTATTGCTTCAGAACACATATAGAGCCCCAGACAACATCGAACGATCCAATTGTAAACCGATCTGGGCGCCGTCAGCCAGATGGTTACGAAGAGATCGACTGTGGCTTGGCGTTACCCGTTCCATAATAGAATTTGGCCTCATATAGCACGCTACCATATGATCCCGCACGATCATGTAAAAGGCAAACGCTGCTTAAAGCACCCGCCTCAAACATAGCGAGCGCTATGCACTTCATAAGTATCCGCCCTTTAGCCACCATTCATGCCACTGTAAAGCAATCATCAACTTATTATATCGTATGACTGTCACCGCGTTTGTTTATATATAGCCTCTCAATAATATAAATAACAATAATATATCGGCAGGAAATAGAATTTTTTTCCGTGGCTTCTTTCGTTCGCGTTTTGCGTGTCACACCTGCAACCTGCTATACTAGATATGCGTTGCTATGGAGAAATAGTAGTCAACAAAAGGAAGTTACTCGCATACGCGTGTACCTAATAAGCCTGGATATATGTAAGAGCCATAGCTACATGGGACTGGGCTAGGTAAAGCACCTCTATCTTACTTACAATTGCATAGTGTACAATGGCTTGACATAGAACGTATGTGTTTGCTGGTCTATGCAGAGGAATCAAGCAAACGCTAATGGCGGTAACGTGTCAGTCGATAGCCCCTTCCTTTCCGCCGTAGGTTTCTGGTGGCCGCTGTCTACTCTCACATGAAGATTTTTTGAAAGTTGTCATTAAAAAACAATTTATTGTGGACAGCTAGGCTCATAAATGACAAACAAATAAAAGGCACACTGTTGTCAAGAAGTATTGTTATTCTTTTCACGAAATTGCCGTGAACACCTTGGAGAGCCTCTTTAAATGACCACTACTCAGTGGATAATAATGAGGCTAACGCATGGAGCTTGTACTACGTCTAATTCGAGCCTATAAGACTGTTAAGCTAGAACGACTGGCGGTACTTTGAACACTATAAAATTGTCATGCGATGAAGTATACAAAACAGCCTGTACATATAGAATTATTAAGTAGCATCTTGGCGAAAGGCTGCTTGGCAAGAGGTAGACAAGAGAATTAACTGCGTTAGATAACCTGATTGACTCCAATATAGTTTTTCTAATAAATGCATGGCCACTTTTTTTGTTTGCTTTGTAGACAGACTCATTCTTAGCGTGTTCTACCCGCTATAGGTGTAGCTCACACCTTGGCACTGGAACACACGATCTACTTTGCCACAAGCGATTGGCGAGTATATCCATGTATGTACACTGATTTACTCGCAAGCTCAAATAGTTATCATGCGACCTGCGTACTAGTAAATTCCGTAATGCGACATGCGCATGTACATGCAAGTTTATCGGATTTCTTAGTTTTGCCATTCCATAAAAAAACATACTCTTCTATATAGTCCCGCAAGGATAACATATTCATACGAACGCACAATAAATATATGAATCAGATGAGAAATGAGAAGTAAATAGAACTTTCCTCTGATATAGCAAGACGGTTATGCAGGAAGGACTCCATCTTGACTTCTGAAAGCATATCTCCCATTCGAATATTTTTAGAAGTAAATGGGACATTCATTACATCTCCTCTGCTATAGTAAGATAGCAATGCAGGAAGGACTCCATCTTGATTTATAAAAAGGTACCTTCCGTCTATATATTTTCAGGTAAGTTCTCAAACCACAAGCTTTACCTTGAAATCAAAAAACATGCGAGATCGCCTAAAATCTACTTTGAGTAGTGACAGCATTCGTTAACAATACGACCTGTTTGACCTGTTTGTAGCAATTCAGAATCTGTCATAGAAAAAACTTAACTTAATTTAGATAGCACAAATATAACACTATTGCTTTTACTAGCAAGATCTTCGCAGCATTCAGATACATAATAAAAAGATGTCTTTTAGTCCAATTGATCACCTCAATTGAACTAAGGGACTGCTTCCCTGTTCTGGTGCAAAAACTTGTAGTACATTTTTGTAGTCAATGCGTACGCTTAAAGTAGTAGTACGCATCTAGAAGTTCTGAGTATAAAAAGTCCAGAACCGAAAAAACTAAATTAGAACTTGTAAGCTTGTATGTTGCGCCTTGCGAATCTGTCTGCTCTCAGCTATCTTTGTTCTAATAAGTTTTTCAGGCGCTTGGTAGAGGCAAGCCTGTTTTGTAGTGCCTCAAAGAGCTGTTTGCAGTTAACGACAATTTGAATCCTTTAGAAAAAATATGTGGCAGAGAAAGCCTTCAGCAAGAAATGATGAACATGTTCTTGGTTTCCAGGACGTTCTCTGAAATACACAGTTGCACGCATCGAGAGGAAACGAAGACACTGCTTGGAAACTATACGTTAACTAACGTGCACACCTTTGTGGACACCTATCCGAAGCTACTGTTTTTCGAGGACTACCCGTATAAAGCAAACTCGGGTAGCTAGGTTTCCATTAAATGTTCAATTGTTACCAAAGTTTAGCAACTAGCACGCTACTTTGTTAGAACAGAATTCTCGCCGCTACATACAGCGAGACGATTCTGATCATACAGCCTGATTCAGGTCTATAATTTTTTTCTTCAGAGTGGAATTCATTTTAGGTGGCTTCAAAATAGGTCGCGCCATTTTTGCTGAGCGTGACTTTTATTTTTTTTAATCTATATGGTACATGTGCTTGAGACTTGCTGTGGCGGACATAATGCACCGGAACTACTGGGCTTGTGGTGCTCCCGCGTAGGAGTTAAGTTGGATATAAGGTCTAAAAAAAAAAAAAAATGTATTAGATGTACGACATTTCTCCTTTAAACAAACGATTATGAAACACAAACGTAGCCTGCGGTCGAGGATATTTGACGAAATTTTCCATTTCATATTTAATATTCAGGTGATGAATAGTTGTCCACAGCAGGTGTCCGCAGTCTAGGGCATCTGACACAGTTTTCCATAGAAGATACTATCTGGTGAAGCTGAAAATATTCCTATCGTCCGATATGTGTACAATGTCATGTTTGCACTGGATCGCAAAAATCGTTATACAATTATGCGTCTTCCACTCGTTGGAATATTATTCGCATGCAGGTTGTAGGTAGAGGGATATGATGAGGGAGGTTGAAGGCGGCTGTAGGATGTTCCGCACTCTGCCCGGCCGTCTCTAACTCTAAGAGGAAGTTGGGCTCAAACTAAAAAAAAATTATGGATCCTACCTAATAGGACATGGTGACTGTTGTAACGGGTATTTGCAAGCTGAGCCAAAAAAAATTTCCCTATGATAATGCATTCAGTTACGGTTTTCTGACTGGCGTCAGACGCCTTTCGATGCATTTTAAACTCACTTCGAAGTTTTTATAGTCTTTCAAAAGCGTTCGACGACAACGAAATTTGACGAGAATTCATATGACTGAGAAAAAACATTCATGCATCCGTTCTGTCGGTGAAAAAACATATAGGACCGTTAAAAGAATCAGTTATTTTTTAAACTAGATAATTTTGTAATTGCATTGTAGTCACAATGGGCTAGCTTTAATGTCATTTCCAAACTGGCATTTTGCACTAGTATATGCGCTAAAATTGTTGGGGTACCTTTATTCAGATCAACGATGAGCAAAATCTTTGCAAAAACACTATTTCATTATATTCTCAGTTTTATTATGATAAAGGCACCAAGGCTGCCAAGGCCCATAAGAGTTTTATGCCCTTTACGGCCGAGATGCGCTATCGGAGGAAACGGGTAAAAATGACTCCGAAGCTTTTGTTTTGGAAATTTTGATTCCGCTCGTAGTGGTCGACCAACTGCGGAAAAGTGAGAATATTACATAGTATTACATGATAAAATTGTTACAAAGATAAGACAATTATTACAAATATTTCTGATATTGCCGAGGAGCTGAACGAGCTGTTCTAAATCGTCTGAAGAAAGCTGGTTACAAAGAGAGCTTGATGTTTGGGTGTCGCATGAATTGAAACAAAAAAGTTTGATCGATTGAATTTTTATTTGCGAAATTATATAGAACTCCAAGTCACTTCTGAAACGCTTAATCACGGACGATAGCAAATTTATGACAGAGGACAATAACGTGTAAATAAAAAAAAACACGCTTTGCAACCTGTGACAAAGCCTAGACTGACGCTAAAGAAGGCGATGCTACGTGTTTGGTGTGATCCAGCTGTCCCCTGGCAAAGCGATTAATTCGGATCTCTATGCTAGCAACTAACAATTAGGATCGACAACAAATTATTGAAAGAAATCGACCGGAATCAGTGAACAGGACGAGCATCGTTGCCATGACAATGCCAAGCCACATACATCGTTAGTTACTCGAAAAAAGTTAACTAGAGAACTTAAATCGCGTGTGTGCACCGTAATATTTCCTGCAATCGGTCATGTCTATAATTACAGGTTTTGGCGAATCGAAGCGAACGTTGTAATATGTGTCTTCTGGTTCCTAGGCTTCAGGCGTCGATACGGAGGGGTCACCTTTCTGATCTGGGAGTTATAGGCTGGCGCCAACATGAACTTCGACGTATGTTGCAATTTAAACAATGTAAGGTCAGAGTTATATACCTGTGTTCACTGATCTTTCATTCATCTCCAACTAGTGACAATACACCCCAGCCGATAATCCACAAACCATGGAGCTGTAAAGAATTACACAGATACCATGAGCTTTTACAGCTGTATATTTGCCTTTCCTGCTCGTTCAATTGCATCCATCCATTAACGTGATCGGCTACGTAGAAGACTACTGTTTATCACAAGTCACAATTTGATGCAAGAATAGGTCCTGAGAGCATCTCTAACCTTGTCTCTTTTCATTCCTGCTTAAAGAATTAACTATAGTTTTTTAACGTCTTTAATTTTTGAGGTAAACGAATGCAATGTTTTTGTAGACGTTAAGGCTGGATGGTAATACTCGTGCACTTTCGACCGACCGGCGTCCACCGCAGTCAACACGTTCTCAGGGGTTTTTTGTGAGACTTCTTTGTTCCCTTACTAAAAATTTTTACACCAACGGCCCTCGGTGGTACCTGTAGTATTCCAAGTTTTTCTACAAGTTGTCTCCCCCGTTTTAGTTCCAAGACGAAACTTGTCCCATAAATCAATCGAATTATTCGACTTTTTATCATGTACTGCAGCTCGCCAGCCAAAATGAATCCTGAATGCGGTATAGATATATATGCTCTGATTCCAAAGTGTATGAGTACAAAGAATTATCACAAAATGGCGCACTATTCTAAAGTAGGAGATCAGTGCTTGCCGCATTTGCTGAACGATTATGTGCATACGTACAGGTGTACATAGAGGTCGTGGAAGGCGCTTTTAGATTCCAGTAAGCATAGCTCGACAGCAAACAATCTCAACTATAAATAAAATAGATAATGTTTTAGCTTTCTGTCAGAAAAGTGCTTTGAATACGTAAATACTCCGACAAGAATCAAGCGCATGCACACACTGTAGATGGACGAAAGGCAAGCGTTACGATAATCAATAGGAGGAAACAAATTTTAAAATTGAGACATAATTTAAAGGCCAAGAAGAAAGAACCACTGACGCCGTTTAAATCAAAGCGACATCATTACGTAATGGAAAAAATGTTGATGGTCAATATTTATTTAGCTTGTTACTGGATGTTGATCAAATCTTGCCATCAGCAAGATTCATCTTTACGTCACTTCTTAGTAATAATAACTTCAGTTCATCAATTGCACTCAATCGAGTTAACATAACCCAAACCTAGATTTTGCCCACATCGATTTATCGCAGGCATATATACACCGCAGAAAATTCAAATCTTGGCTTAAATGTAGGATTTGGTTAATTCTAAGCCCTGCAGCGTATCCAGGATTCAGGATTCTCACGCAGCGATCAATGTCAGATTTGAAACAATTTTCTCCCAGTGAAATCAGCCTCCAGCCAACAATGTTACCTATTCGGAAGCATGGGGTAGATGCTAGTTTTATGCTGGATTCGACATACATTACTAATAATTCGACGATCTGATAACCTTCCCTGATAAGCCATTCATGTTTTAACTTAATGTGTTTCAGGGCCCACGGCCAATAGGGAAAACACGATCTGCAGTCAAGGAAGTTTTTCACGTCAAAACTTACATATTTTCAAAATAAGCATGATCAATAAACTTCAGCCACAGTTGATAAAAGGGGGACATTCGAGGTGGTAATTCTGCCTAGCATGCACCAACAGCCTTTTAATTGTTCATATTCAATCTGTAAAGTTGGAGTTTATGATGTAAGTTCACATTTATCACTGCTCAGGCAATGTTCATGGCCAATATTCACTTCTGAAGTCTTCGTTGATCTGCCTGCCGGCAGATATATGCATGATACCTGTACGCATGTACGTCAGACACTATTATAGACTTCGACGAAATGAAGTGCTTCAGGAAGTGCGAGAAAACGGCGCGTGAATTATAGGGGTGATATTTCCATTGGAGTCTGTTCATCATCTTTGCAAAACCGCTGCTGATTGTCATACTGGTATTTAAAACGCCATCCACAGGACTATTTAAGCCTGTCAACTATTAATATTGCTATAGGACATGTTTTCTTACTTTTAACAGTTAATCCGTTACGTCTGTCATGTACACGGGTCTTAGTGCACCGACCCGAGTTTTTCCCCAACAGATTATGGAACAGCCATAGCAACTACTTGAAATCGGAATTAGCGAGGGCTGCGTGTTCATATTAGTTACTACGGTGACGCGCTTAAAGATCTGCAATAGTCCCCCCAGGGACATTTTGTATCAAAGAAGAGCGATTAAATAAAGCTACTGCTTTCACAGTGCATTTTATTATTTTAATATTTATTTAGTTTATGTTGTTTATATATAATATTTATTTAGTTTTGTATGTACCAAAGAGAACGGCCTAGAGTTTCAAAACATATTTTTGGTTAGACATAGGTACGAATACGGCCAATATATTTGGCAAAATTTGCTAAAACTAAACGTTGTTGCTTTTACCAAATAAATATCCGTCTATATCTATTAACTACATAAATGTTATGTATACTTTGGCGGATATTATCCTTCGCTTACATCTCGCCTTTGACGTGGCCCTAACGAGGGTACAACTTCCATCTACTACCCACTTATTGGGGAACTAATTCCAAAAAGGTGCAAAAATAGTGATTGCTTTAGTTAGTTTTAGCTTCCACAAATATTTTTTTTTAATAAAGATTTACACATTGACCATTTACAAATACTCCCTTGAAGCTTTGTTTCAATTATAACATGATGTATTGGGGTATTTGTTGTATATTTGTAACGTAAAGCTTTAAAACAGCTTATTCTATGAACAAGTCCGTCACATCCAGAGAGTTTTTTTTTAATAGTATAAACGTTTTACTTAGGCGAGGCACGTAAATCAATAACGGCAGTGAGATGGATAGACTATGTCTATTCACGCCCGGAAGCGCCTATAAAAAAAAATCAAAATATTGTTTGTGCTGGCGACAATCACTTTTATTTTATAGAATAAATCGAAACTGTAGAAGCCAGACGAGCATTCTTTTCTTTTCGTCTTCAAACTCAAGAAAAAGCCCCTTTGGCTAACCAATCACCACTATATTTGATCACCCAATTGGGCAATTGCCTAGTAGATATTAAAACACAATAATATTGTGAATCTATTTAATGTCCGGCTTTCGAAGACGACGGAATGTCTTCACTAAACCACAATTATGTCCGCTTCGGGAAAACCCAGATAAAGAAATTATAAGTGCTTCTTATCGCGGCCCACCAAATTACCCATGACATTGTGGAGCTCAACAATGTTGAGAGACAATCAAGAATGAAATTGAATTTCTACGTGATGCTCTTTAATCCTCTTTAGTACTTGCGGAATCGTATAAAAACATTGGCCCGCTTACTCGCAGAGTTAACGTGAACTGTGCACTAGACCGCATATATGGCCAACCACGAGTTTATAATGTAGCATCCAAACCCTACAACCTTATAAAATGTTTACTCTTTACGTGTTAAAGTCCCTGACTTCGTATCTAATGCCTTGCTTCGTGTACAGTCTGTCTTCTCCCATTTGAAAGGATTACAATTGTATCTAGGTCGCATAACACATGGCGGCCTGTAGATACCGCCATTCTGGTAAGTACAGCTAATGTCTTGAGTCTTCCGAGTGTACCACGACTGCTTATCTTAACATAGATTAAGGTACGGCTTTGTAAAAACCTATTGTAACTGCTCGTCCCGCCCTCGGCTTTCGTCTTCCGGCCGACTGTTCCGTCTCTTTTAGAATCTTCCTCTTGCCTAGTGTAAATGGTGCTGTGTTAGTAAGCTTAGCATGTAAGGTCGAGGAAAATCGTCTATAGGCGTGACCGTCCTCATAACCACTCTATCGCACCTATCACTCTTTAGAATGACAATGTCTAGGCTGCAAAAAATTCAGGACGCAGGCTACAGCCCACATATCCGGTTTTCATGTCCACGTACGAACACGATAGATACCAAAATCATAAATAAAGAAATATTTGAATATGCTGTACGAAGCGTTGTGGTATAGGAAGTTTTGACGTAGACCAAGTCGAAATTATATACTTGGTGTCCCACTGTCAGTATCGACTTTACTCAGCTATTAAACGACAACTGATAGAAAAGTAAAAAAAAAACATATTTTTCAGCAGCTAACCATAGACCTTTTTCGAGCCTCTCGTTCCTCCTTTTATGTTAATCAGGATATGCCGGTTGCATTTTTAGACGTTCACCCAATCAGATCATCTGTCCATATCTTCCCACCGTTTTTCTGTTTTTCCCTGAGCTTTTTTGCTGTCCTTTTGTTCTCTACTAGTGTGTTCACTCGCATCTAGGTTACTTACCTTATATGACACAGTAACACCTTCCGTCGGGACAACCAGTCAGTCCTATTGATCCCACAGCTAATCCTGCAAGCGCTAGAACAGAACACAACCGAGAAAGTAAGCATCGAGCCGTTTTTGCTGCGTGCGTTGCACGTCGTGTCACCTGTCGACGAATGCTATTCGAATGATGTTTGTACTATGCGCTGACCAAGCCAATGCTATTACATCTGCTCCTCCTGATAATCACAGTAAGAGGGAATCTAGCTCTGGCAACTCTTTCTGCTGAATGCTGTACGCGTCTGCAATGTGCCAACGGCACAAAGGACCTCTTGTCCTTCATCTTGCTTGTTCTACATTGTTATATTTATGGAGATAGATGCGGGTGCGGAGCGAACCAGAGAGTTAGAAAACACCATGACATTGTACTCAAATACAGCGCAGGCACTACGTATAACACACAGGATAAACATGTGACTGTTGTCCGTCCTCAGCTTCTAGGAACACGCACGACTTTTATGTCAATAACTTTATATGAAATGTTAAACATCCAATATGTTAACAGTGGGAAACTTATTAGGTTTGAGTTAAAGGAACAATAAAGGACAATGAGTTTCGGAATAAAATCGTGTTATACATGATCACAGAGTGGTGCAGAGTTGAGAAATGTTTATTCTTTATTGCCGGGACTGGATCTAATCGAGTAAGTGCTAGAGGTAGCAGTCATATTTATCAAACCTAACCATCATACAGTTTTAACTGCATATAAAATCTTCAATTTAGGACCTGATCCACTAACTGGTCGTTTTAAATGCATTCCTTCTTAAATGTGCAACTAATTTTTGATAGCAACTGTGATATTGGTAGGCTTAAAGTGGTTAGAGTGTCGTTCAAATATGTCACATTTCAGTAGAATTACAAAAATCCCAATAGAATTCGATTTCAGGTTGGTAGCAGGCCAAAGATCCCAAATGTGCGAAGGCCCAAATGGCCAAGAAGTTCGAAAGGTGCAAGAAGGCTAACTGCTGAAGCTAATCTGGACGACCCGATCATCGATCACCGATCAACACTTTTCTTTCTAGAACGGCTGTTAATTTCTATATCAAGGATATAAATGTTTCGAAGACTGTTTCTAGTCAATTTTGGTGGATTGTCGAGCTTTTTAAATATAAACGCTATTGAAGATCTTCTTGTTTGTTAAGTTAAGACTTTCGTCGGCTTTTCAAAGGCCGCGTGAAAACTGCTAGTAACGTTAACCGTTGATTTTAGGCAAACAAGGAAGTTGTTAGTTTTTGTGGACCTCGTTTAACTTAGAAAGATTGGAGTATCTCGCTCGAATCTCGAAAAAGGCGTACTTTTCGAGTCATAAAGAGTTTTTTTGTTTATATTAAAAAGAATCAGTAGTGAATAGACGCACGTCATTATTGTGGATCTATGTAAGATTTCTCCGTATGAACATCATCGTTGAACTCTTTACTTTTAATACGGCAAGGGCTGTTCTATACACGCTATGGTAATAACAGCCGAATTGTAATAACCGCTCTCTGCGTATTTTTTTGCTAATTAGTAACTGTAAACTCGTCTGCCCTTCGCTTTTATTCAGTCCTCTCTTTTCCGGATCGTAAGGCTTTTGCCTCCGTATAAAAATTAGTAATTTTTTTTGTCCCGCTTGTAAAATTCGCTTTAGCCTAGTTACTGCCTAGCTAGCAAAATGAAATTCTTGAAAATTATTTTCTTGATGATTTATTTGACAAATGGCATTTTTAAAATTTCAGTGATAAAGAAAGATAACGTGCGGTGGGGCCCATACAGAAATTGATCATTTTGTAGACGGAGCTGCAAATGTAATTGAAGCAAATATAATGTGATGTATTTGTGTGTAATTTACTTACTATTGCGTCCGGTTCCTGTGATTGGACACAGCCTATACGCTATTGTATCGGAGAGCATGCTTAAGAAGATCAACAATCGACACTTATATCAGAAAATTTCCTCAGGGAACGAATTTCAAAAGACTCTATATGGCCTCAACTCTTCATTATTAAACGTCAGTCTTCTTCATGTACTCAATGCACCTCGCCTGTAAGTCTGACTTTCGCATGAAAATATTTGCACGGACTTTTGAATCGTCTACGAGGTGAAGACTTTGGTGATAACAGACATATTTTTTTCGACGTTTTCCGTGTCACGTCCGAATATCGGCATCGCTTTCGATCATATTTAACATACACGTTCTTCTGCATAATCAATAGATTTACGCAGTGAAGCTGTGGGCAAAATAGTCCTGCGGGGCTAGCAACTTATCAGGCTTAGTCTTCGATTGCTGTCTAGCCTGTAACAGCAAATGGGCTGCAACTTTATTATTAAATCATATAAATCAATTTATTCGAGTGGAATTGTTCCGTACAGATAGTTCAATGCTGTACTGCTGCGTGGAAGTAGTCGGCATCGATTCAGACATAACGTAAAGAAGGTCAGCCTTAACTTAACCCGCTCTCTGTCCCCACTCACGAAAAATTACCTCATATATGGACTGTTATTATTGCGTATACATTTACTTCGTTCACTGGAATGCTGGTTGCGAGCCTGAAATTAGATGGAGGTTGGTACCCTTTGTAATTTGCTTTGAAGTCACCATAGGGAACTTCACGGAAGCATTATGCGTGAGTTCACGTTGCTCGTACATTGTTAACATGGGATATTTTTAGCTGCGCGCGGTTTGTTGGTATACGAAAAGTTTTCGCGTTGCCGAAACAGCGTTGGAATATTTAACGTCACAACTTTTCGACCCTGATCAGCCATTCCGGTGGATTACCCTAATATCAACAAACTGCATACAGTTACAAATGCAGCGAATAGCCAATGTATGCAAACTGTGATCCTTTGACATATCGTTGGAATGAAACGCAGTAGGTACATGTATGCGTCCGATTACCTTACTATTTCTATAATATCTCCATAAACAAGGACAGAGCTCTCGCTTGCGTAAGACCTTCCTGGAAAGTGCTGGCGCCAATAAATTCGTCGAAGGACAATTGTATTGTGAACGGGATATTCTATACGCTGGCTTTCTGCGGGCGCAACTTTTTCTAGCCGAGACATTTTTGCGAAAGATTTAAGCTATAGGCGATTTTCAGCGATTGGATGACAGAGTTAACGCGAGTAGACTAACTGAGAATTAGGTCTTCCGGATGGTACGTCGCTCGGCATATTATAAGAATCACAATACACTCGTGCCAAGATCGCATAAGCTCGTTTAGAAAACAGCAATAGTCAGCTACTTCGATGTGCCTCGCTTTTATATAGATAGTTCGTAAATACTGAGAATGTGTCCAAAGATGCTACACGTATAATTAGCGTCCATTAAAAACCTATTCTTGGCACGGTGGTGACTCTGGCATTGATGCATGTTCAGCCAAAGGCGCCCCGATCTACAAATAATGAAGAGTTCCGTCAAATATTTGTATTTTAAACTTTAACAGAGCTATATAGTCGACATCTTTATCTTTAAACCTTTTGAAATTATCGGGCAACAGTAAAATCACATCTCATTGGATTAACGTTACAGAATCGATTGAACGTGAACCCAATGAGACGCATGCCTATTGTTACATAAGATGCTGTGAAATTAAAATTTAAGAAAAAATATACGTATACGCAAAAAGGTCCTGTGTCAGATATTTCGAACTGGCCAGAGAACAGCTCGAATTATACCTATTGACCGTTGAAGCTAGATTCGGCACGCTGATGAGGCTGCATGTTACGCTAGTAATTAACGCCTTAAGTCCTAACCCCTAAAGTCATGAAGGGCGGGTAAGACATAAATCAGCAGCGATTGCTGTCTCTTGTAAAGCAGTACAATCTAACAGTGGGGAACACGGTTCGTACAAGCGGTTCTCTCTAAGCTGGGCTCGAAAGGGTTATACGCCCCGAAAATCAATGTTTGGGTCTTACTTCCGCCCCGTTGGGTAGTTTCTTGAGCTGCTTGAATTTCGCTTTTCTAACTAACTCGTATTTGATAGTGCTGAGCGTTTACCAATCATGAGCTGACCAACAGATGACACATGGTAAATCTACTATGAAATACTACATAGTTAGAACATTCCACTTCTTATTCCATCAGTTCGCATTCCGCTCCGTTTACGAAAGTCAGAGTCTACCTAAATTCGAAGGAACCAATCCACGACACATTAACAGGAGAAACGTGCATGTGTAACTATTAGTGGTCTTACAGGGTTAGACAATGACGGAGCCCCAGCAAAAAGCGAGTAGTGGTCCGCTGCCGCGTCTTCGTTTACCTCTTGTTGTGGTATAAATTAACCGTGACGATTAAATTAACCGACACACAATCTGGTATTAGTTTTGTCTTTCGATTATAAAGACAAAAGTTGTTGAGGAATTAGCAACAGAACTGAAGGAGCTTTAGATTCGTGATCGACAGTTGGGGCAAATAAGACCAATACACTCAACAAGGTTCATGCTAGGTCAGCAAAAAATAGTATGTTGCTCTAGATTAATCTTAACATGCAAGCCATACAACCGTTACCTCAAGGATATTTAAACTAGCATATTGCACACAATTTAATGGTCGAATGCGTAAAACAGTAAATAAAACAAGAGAAAAAAAGCAACACACTGTTGTGAAGCAGGATTTATATACAATCGTGCCTGCGGTCTGAAAGCAGCTATACGCCGTTAGAGTTATGGCGGTTTTTCCTATAGCTGTGCAGGCAGCTCTGCAAATAAATATGAAATTTATCTATCCAATGAATGTGAAATAGACTTATAAAGCAAGGTACACGTTCATTGTATGTAAAGTTTTGGTACATATAGTCATATTTGTAACTTTGCACGCCGGATTGAAAAGCTTAATATTTACTTAAAGGATTTCGATGTTAGATAACTGGACAGCCGTACCCCAAGGCAATCATAAGTCGACTCGCTCGTCTATTTAGAGCTTCAGTAGTATAATATTCGTTTTCCCATTGACTTCACTAACCACTGTCAACGACCTCAACGGAAGATTCACGCGCAAATAAACACAGCAAATTCGTGAGGCTGGCTATTATAACCAGCACATAACATGTTTATCTGCTGTTACCAACAAACACTTAAACACGTGAGCTACGATCAGACGATGTTCGATCCATCAGTGGGCCAGTGTTGAAAGTACGAATAAAGCGTAGATTAGATTTACTATTTCTATGTTGATTTCCAAAAGTCCACTGCCGAATCAGTTCAATAACACATCTTATCTTCTAGATACAAGTCTTCCACTAGTCACTTTCGACTCATTTTAAGAAAGTGTAACAAATTGACCAGAGCGCCTGGGGTCTGACCATACCGAATCCTAGTTGCCCTAATTCAGCCGGAATGAGAGCAGGTGACACAGACCAAACTCGATTTGACGGTGGGCACATTGTTGTATTTGGGTAGATCGATCTTAATAAACAAAATCGATCGGGGCTATCAATTCCTTTGTAAATTATCAAAACGCAGTTGAGGTTACGCCTGCGCAAATAAGTAGACTGATATAGTTCTTGGCATCATTTTTTTTTTAGCTACGAGTGTAGAACAAACGGCAAACTTAAGTGAGTGATCCTAGCTTAGAATGATTCTCTCAATCTGAAAATGTTTGCCCCCACTGCGCCGCGATGTCTGTATGCCAGGGTCCTATGTGACCCGAGTTTTGACTCGCAGAGATCATTTCCAACGGGCAGTGAAAATAAGGCGAGCTGGCTTCGTCAGGGAACCGACCGCTAATCACAGCCAGCGTCAACTTTCCCTTAGGAATTGAAATTCATGTTAAGAACTTGATGATGCGGATGCAAACGGCTCGTTAGAAATCAGCGCTGGTCAAAATGGTAACCTCTTCTGTACAAAACGCGGGAAATTTATCGTGAACCGAGCACCTGCTTTCCAGATGCAATAGTGACGGAGGTTGTGTTAATTGTGTAATGTGAAATTGATGGGCGTAACGATTAACGAACATACGATTCGCAGTTTATTGAGCTGATGTCCTTTTGCCTGCAATGACGAAGCTTAAGTGCGGGCTAATTCCCTTCGGCTGCAGCCAGATCCAAAGGTTCTGATCACTGTTCCAAACATGCAACTAATTGACTAGCCAGACAAATGAATTCCCGCGCAAGACGAATAGGGATAGGCACCCAATGAGATAAAAATCGACGTTACATCTATAGCATCACCTTCTCTTTGAAACGTGTGCGATAGCGTTGGCTTTGCAGGGAAGCCGTTCTTCGAGATCCCTTTAATCTATACTATAATCTCCGTTTCTCACTTAACTAAATTCGTGCTAAGTGAGAAACGGATCCGCTCAGTAACCGATACATTGGCTTTCTGACTTAACACCATGCAACAAATCATAATAGTAATGAACCTCAATCAGGCGAGGGGCAAAGTCGAAATTAATGTATTTGAAAACATTTCGATAAGTCACTCCGGGATAAAAAACAGCGGATGTCGTTCCTCGAGTTACTTTAGTAATCCGAATGCAACGGGTTTCAGTATGTTCACGCTTTCGTTAAAACCTATGGAAAAAAGGATGGGCCTGCGCGAGCCCCGACTGCACGCGGACTCAAGCGATGTTATCAGAAGTGATCAGAAAATGTATGAGACTGAACAGGAGCGACGAAAGGATCGTCCGTTTTCCGAAAGTTTTTACCGATATAATCAACCGTGTTGTTCAAGTTAAGGCGATGCATGTGCATGTAAGTGCGCTTCGTCTACAAAAACGTCTATTGGGTGTTTGGATAGGACATAAACATATCTGTTTAGTGTCGTATATAAGAACACAAATAAAAACATAACATCAGGCTTAGAGTACTTATTATGTATTTGTTTTTTTTTCTTAATTCAGTTATGCAGTTGAACAATTGTTACCTGAGTTAATGATACCTTAAAGCAATTTAATAAATAGTTCTTGGAGACTTCATTCCCCTCTGACACTGCAGAGAACCTTGGCCTTTTTAAAGCATTCGTAATGTTCTATTCGATTTGAGGGAAATAAATCATTAAGTCCGTTAATATATAATATGTTGTTCCTGACGGTCGGTGGTTTTTCGATGGTATATAAGGCTAAAAGCTTTGAAATTTAATGGCTTAACCCTGGGAAATTTGTTTTTCATTGCGTTCCACTTTCGTTGCGCTACCCAGCTATAAACCAGAAAGGCATGATGATTGCATTTCTTCATATCATAATTTATTAATATACAAACATTTGGCTTCTGACAAGCTAAAATAGTCTTCAACCATATACATATCTATATCTAATAAACTAAGGTTACAGACATTATAGTATATATACATTTAGGCCTGTCTCTTCCTCGGTATCACCTATTGACTAGTCGAGAGAAACGGATATCAATATAGGTCTGCTATCTGCTACCAAATTAAATTCATTAATGAATTAATAATAAATGAATTAAGAAAAATATGTAACATTTCCGGTAGTACAATTGGCAGCTTCTATCTTATTTACGTCACTATAAATATAGAGCATCTACTCAGCCGGCAAATTCGCTACTGCGACAAGCGGCATTTTTACGCTGAAGTTAGTGATGACCCTTTAGAGGTCCCATCGAATAACAAAACACACTTTTTTTTTACGACACAACAGTTTTACGACAGAAATTACCTGCCTGCTACCTAATTAATTTTTTTTTTCTTCGAATAGCTACCGGACCATAAATTGATATGAGTACTGTTATATTATACATCTATTCGCAGTCTTCTATGCTCATAGGCTGCTGCTAACTCTGATTTAAGTTTTCTGCACAGCCGTTTTCGTTAAACGCAAACACGCGCTTTACTGCGAAAACGTGGTCTATAAATCTGAAACACAGAATCCTCCTCAAACCATATCTTCAATATTTTTACTTACCGTAACTTGATTTCGCAAGTAGCATTACCTGTGTATGAATTTTCTTGCCTATTAAAAGGATAATTAACGTAGCTAAAAGTTAGTCTATGTGCATTTAACTTTTTTGCAGCTTTATAGGGCCAAGTTTTTAGTATAAAGCCTTAAAAGTTAACTGTTGATGGAGGGTTTACACACAAAGTATAGTTAACTGACGAACTTGGCAACGGCCAAACTTAGCAGTTAAAGCTGTCGCAAAGAGGCCATAAAATATCCTTCAAGTTACCAAATAGCCAGTGCATTAGAAATGCGTTGGGAAACTAAGGCCAAAGGTGTTGCTAACTTACCAATTAAGTAATCAACATTTCAATCAACGACAGGCTAACAGTGCAATGTTGCATGTTTCAGAAGTCAATAATATATTTTTACAAATACCAGTACTCTCTCAGGAGACACGGGTTATCTATTTTCAGTTGACTTATCATAACAGCAGTAATGTTAAAGGTATGTCGTAATCGCTGGCGTAAGGCCGAGAAAAACAGACATCAAATAAAATATTCTGTAATAAACTAAAGTAACGCCAATAAGGTATGCGTTGTTTGTTTACATTTCTGATAGATAAACAGTAATAAATACAGCAGCTAAATTAAATTTAAAAGCTTGATTTTTTTTTGGTCTCCATTTGTTGTGTCCAAACCGACTGGTTTATAGTGGATACACTTTCTGTTTGCCCGGTTAATTTCGGCTAGAGCAAGAACTGAAACTAGTTTCCATAGAACTAGCTAAAACGTAACAGCTAGAGATAGTACCTCTAGAGTGGGGTTCCTGCCTTTCTAACATATTAAAACCTAATCTATTAGGAATTGAGGGCAGGTCTCCGTTAGTGGTATTCCGTGTTCTGCATTCGTCTTATCGCCATGAAGCTGATTCCCGTTCTATTTTTCTGCTTGATGTAAATCATCATAAAAGCTACAGGCCGTTAAGTCTCTTCACTATCAATAGTTATATCGAGCTAAAAAAAAAACGTTAGGTGTTACTGTATATCCAGATATGGCAGTTTAATCTAACTGCTATACCAACATCAGTTAACAGTATCTTTTCAAACGGAATGGAATAGATTTGCTGAGGTGTAAGGCTAATCACCATAATATAATTTCGCCCTCAACGAGAACAGTTTGTTTGACCTTCTATTTTCAATACAATTGCAACATCACAACAGACTGTCTACACGTTAGTAGCACGGCGAGAGGGCACTCACTATTCCTTCATGCGTGTCTCACGTAAACTCAATTTAAGTGTTCCTTTTTCGGTAGCCATGTTGGTTTTCTGCGGGTCTTCTTGTTGTTCTAGTTCGTTGGTCTAACGACAGTGGTGAACGCAGCGTAAAAGAACAACGTTTAGATTGAAAGCTAACGTGCGATTTATAGGCAGTCACTACCTGCAATTGCGTTGCACCGGCGTACGGGTATCTAGCTCCTTTACTTCAGATGCCTTCACGCGCGCTGCAGCAAGTACTTCGGACGAACACTGCGCTTGCCAGGTCTGCTGCAAAGTGCACTGGTTCTCATACCATAAAAATATTACTCAAATAAACGTCGTGTAGAAGAAAAGGGAATAGGACCCTGCGTTTCGAAGCTTTATTTTGCATCACGTTTGTCCTGCGTGACCTAAATTTGCGGAAAAACTGTCGTCTCGTTATCCACTTGTCTGGGAAAACAAACAGCCGGAAAAATGATAATATATATAATGCGGAGTACATGTGGATAGAAACCAACTATCAGTTTCTACAATTTACTGCTGTAATCAGTAGTACAGCCCTATTCAGTAGTAATTTTCTTACCTCAGTCTAGTTAATACTTGGAGTTTCCGAGACCGCTTTATATATATATAAACAGCGATATATCCCTTCGTTCTGGTGCTTGTAGTTTGTAATCGACAACCTTTTTACTGTTGTTCATCCCTATAAATGATTCAATTGCTCTCATTTATTTGACCTAATATATGCCCACTCTCTTAATTTTTAGTTTTTTATCTTGTTTCGGTGAATAGCTTGGTCATCAGTGAAAGCTATATTTAAGCTTTATTGCATTTACCGAATTTCTCGATTTACCGAGCATATTATTACTAGGGCCTTTAAACTCTGTTGTTAACTTGTGCCTTATAGGTAATAATTTCAGAGCTCACTGTACTATTTGAAATTCCGTTCGATTTTGCCTTTCCGGAAGCCCTCGGGCGTAAGCATGTACTAACATGGCGTTTTGACTATTAATGCTTGTCTTCGTCCTTATGCACCTCTATCCTGACTCAGGCACGTCAGGATACGCCTAGTATCATGTGTCTATTCTCCAGATGGCCGAAGCGTCGCCATGATGACCGCTAGCTTGAAACTCATACACTTCACTTCCTAAGCTGTTATCCTTACCAAAAGGTTTACGCTTTTTGCCTCTCTTTTAGCTAGGTTGTATTGTTAGCAAGCCTAGATAATGTGAGTCATTAATGTAATTTTAATAAGCCGAGCAACTGACGATATCATACCAAGAATCAAATGTATATTGTGCGACCCATCTGCGCACCGTGTCAATGTTACGAGCCGACGAACAAAACGTATCACTAAGCGGAGCGTGCTCTGTATAAATTTTTTTGCAACAAGAGGACCTTTTTTCAACGAGGCTTTAGGGCCAATGACCACTGCGAGGTCTTAGATATTACGCACTTGTATTGAAATATATTGACCTAGGGTAATTGCCTGTTAGCCGGATATAATGTTGCCTACCTTTGGCACTGTAAAAGACTAGCATTTTTGAAAGCTAACTCAGTCATCTATAACACAGGTATAGGCTAGGCTTATGTTTACGTATTCAATATGATATATGCGGGTACAATGAACAGACTGCACATTATAAATACTGCTTGCTGCCACAAATCTACAAATTACGTTGTGCGCCTTCCATCAACAATTTGCTTAGAAATTGAAAATCCAATGATGTACAAATATACGTAGTGTTTAAGCGAAGCGTACCTTGACCTAAATCGAGCCTTACGTAGGGCTTCCTATGTTTCCTGTACCTTTCAGCTACCGAGTTATTAGCATTCGATGTGCGTGTTCAGAATGTTCTCCCAGGTTTTATCAAGGCAACACTGAAGCTCCCTTTTGTGTTTCTCTTTGGTGCGCTTGCCGTCGTTAGCCATACTCTAGCTTATCTTTAACATGGTGTCAGCATTCTAGCAGGAGCTACTTATCATAGAAGGTCAGAGACGCTCTCGGTGCTTTCAGATGCAATCTCTAGTCAAATTGCGTCGTTCTACTATGCACCATTTCTGTGCTCTGGTTGTTTATTCGACATATACGAATAAAATTGCTGTTAAAACCGGTCTAACATGTGGAACTATTGAACCGGAGATACTATTTCTTCTAATCATTGTCGATGCCAAAAAAGAAGTACAAACATCGCAAGCATGTCATTAGTGTTGTATTTAGGCAGGAGCTGCTCCTTATGCCGGTCTATCAATACCAGGTCAGATTATGCTCTCGGTTTAAGCACTTCATAGAAATGCTTCAATGGAGCAAATGCCAGAGACATTTTCCTCCAATGTAAGTATGGCTTAAAACATCCATTAAGTATCATTCGAATGTTATACTAGCATGAAAACATGTCCGATATTTGACTTCCACTACTTAAAAAAAAACCATCTATGCTGACGGATGCACTTTCTAAATAAGCAACCGTCGCAGATGAACGGAAAGAAGAACAGTGACGAGGGCCTAGACCGCTGCTGGCCTGACAATGGCTCAGTGTGAATGATGCACTCGTATGCGAGTACTCGAGTTCCAACAGAGACGACGAAAACGGTGAGCAGAAAGAGAGGCGAGTCGTTTACAAACAACGAGGAAACACTTAACGAGTGATATGAACAACAGCGAAAGGCACCTTCCTATGCTACACCGGGAGTGTTTCCGTACAGAGGTGCCTACTCCACCGCACTTCATATACTTCAATTTGTCGTTCATATGTGCTAAATTCGCACAGTCGTGTAAATAGGAAACAAAAGTCGGAAGTGGATAAATATTAATAGTGGGAATAAATATGGTCTATATAAATAATCCAGCCAATCGCACTTGCACCCAGTTTTGCTCCTCTAGAGGGGCATCCTGTGGACCAAGCACAGCGGAATCGTTCGGTGAAACGTGAAATATAGGTTTGGTTCCCGGACATCATTTTGGTAACCTCCAGAACAAATTTCATAAAGGATATTAGTGCAATAATTGAGACATTTTTGTGGGCGTATATCCGCTCCTTATGCTGCTCTTGTTCTGCATTAGCAAAAGGCTGTAAACATTTTCCTGTTAAGGGTTGTGTGAGGAAGTAGAAATACCCTGGCTGACACTGAAACACCGCCTGGTCGGTACATACCTCGACTTTTCGGCAACAGTCCGCTTTAAGAGAAACGCAGATTTTAAAGCAAACTTCGAGCTGTCAGAACTTGGAAAAACCTGGCCAACAGTTTAATTCCTAACCATTAACTAAGAAAATAGGATTGTAACGTAAAAATTATTTCCGCCTTCTGAGCTATCTTTGCGTAGTTGAATGATTACGTTGTATTAACTGTTCTTTCGATTCGTCGATGTGATCCTGATTTTAAATTAAAAATTAAACAAACTAAAAAAATCCTGATTTGATTATGACAAAGGCCGCAAAACGAGACCAGGTTTCTTGCTTTTTCGCCTGTCGCTCGTATGTTTGTGTTTTCAAAAAAGTCCACTCGTTTACATTATTTAGAAGTTCAGTCCACGACTTTCCTTTCAAAAGACGAAATCGAACGCGATTTTAATACCGTATATTTCCATATATATCCGTATATTTCGATTTCAAGAAGCCGTAAAATTCGGCCACTCAACGTCTCGATTTAATAAAAAGAACAGCTCCAGATAAGACGAACTCCGTCTGATACCTATCTATAGATATGGAATTCAATGTACATAGCTCGATCTGGTAAAAATCTGTTCACGAATACTTCGAATGAACAATATTTGCTATTGGCACGTGCATATTTTTTAAGTATTTCAGCGAACCGATTTCGCCTCTTTGGATATGCCATGTTTAACCATCTGGTACAAATTCAGTCACCAAATCTTCGAAGCTTGATGCACCATATACTTCGATGGATGATACGAGACAACTTGACAACATACGTATATCAATATTTCTCATCTTCCACAATAAAATTGGTTTTCACTGAAATTTACGGCCTGCAACAGGAGCTCAGTGGAGACGTTAATGCTGACTGATTCACGCGGTCGCTGAAGACCCTAGTATTTTAATTTCGCGTTGTCCATGGAATCGATGAAGCAGAAAATTACTCAGAAGTAAGAAGAAGTCATTCGGACAACTGTCTCTGCGTAATAACCAGCATTTCGAAGACTGTCGGTATTCGAGTCATCGTTTTACGCACGTGTCACACGGATGCATCGTCTCAAGTGTTTTAAATGATATACTTTCCTAAAGGTTAAACTAAGGACTGGTACCTGAAGGAAGGCTGCAGGTTAAGCTTGCTTCTGCTATTAAGGTGACCTAGCAAAGTTTAGCAGAAAACAAGCTAGCTAGAACACATGAATAGTTCATAGGTTTAGTAAGCAAATCCGTTGTCATTGAGTCGATCATCGCAGTGACGGGCCTCATATCTGTGCCTTATAATTGTTCAATCGTGCCGTTGTATCGTATGCTAGTCACTGAACAGTCGTACCAAAAACATGGTTTAAGAGAAAATAGGAATATAAAATATGCATTGGGCTAAGCATCTGAGCTTTTGCTGAATGCTGCAAATGCACTGATTTCAGTTTCTGACTGTACATCCTACTGTCATTATTAATATGGCTCATGCATGAAGGTTTTGACATGACGGAAACGTTTTTGCCATTTGCTTTAGATTAAAACGATGCGCATCTAAATGATATGAGAAATAAACTGTAGATTAAAATTTGAACACTTCACAGTGTTCAGCTATGTTATGCATAGATACTGTTACGTCAGGCACTCCTTTAGGCACTTGGTAGTCCAAGTGCTGGCATTGGGGTAGGGGCAACCGCGGTCGTAGTATAAGGCCTGCAATCAAAAACTCCCTGAAATTCGCAGTACCTTAATGAGTTTTGCAAATTATTTAGCCTTTTAATAACAGCTCAGCATGCGGAAACCGATTTCGGAACTGCTCATATAGCTATACAATAAATATATAGCTAATCACAAATACCCCAAATCCATATCCGTTTATTCTTAAGAGCGGAAAATATTGTAGCCATAAAAATTGGTATATTTTCCTTTGTGATAGATTAATTTTGGGATGAAAATTGAAACAGTGTTGTATGCTCTTTTGTGTTCATTCAAGCACATGTTTTTTGTATAGTTACGGCTATATGTCTGTTACCAATACGTATGAATATATACCATGAACAGGTGGAAGGTGTGACGCGGGTACTGCCTTTGAGCCTCTTGAGGACGTTGCAGCCTGATACTGTGGATGCAGCGCAATACTTCCGTTCAAAACTGACTTGTGAATCCCAGAACAATGAACAAAAATGTCATATAGGAGCATCTCATAGGGATTTGACAACGTGCATACGATTGAAAAGGATTTTCGAAGCAAAGGCCTTCTTGCCATGTTGACGCGTTAGGCCTGGGCAATACATAGTGTATTTAATGATGGCTTTCATTTGCCGAGGGATATGTCTCGGTAAAGCTTACCGTAATAATAATTTGGGCTAGATTGATGCAAGCTAGTGCCCCTTCTACCCACTGATTCAAACATGTCAGTGGGTAGAAGGGACAGACTTGTGAATGTTACCTTGTGAAGGTAACATTCACAAGTCTGAGATGAGCGCTAATACGTTCTAAAACGGCTTTAGACTGAAAACTAATAAAGCAAATTACAAATAGCTTGAGTTATCTGTTGTTCTCAAATATTACTTATTATTAATTTTGTTTTGTCGCTGATATTAGGTTTCATCGGAAGGTGCGTGTATCTATGATTCAAATATACGTGTTATAAAAACGTTTCCGGGTCAGAAGCAACGTTTGAGGGTGAGCGACGCTGTAAGCCTTGTGGTCAGACGAATGCAGACAAATGAATAGCCAGCAAAGATAAAACAGTATCGTTTTACGAATTAGAGTTTATGCTAAAAAGTTCGCGTTCGACGTGCTGACCTAGGTTTGCAAGAATTCCTTATAGCTTAGAAATCTATTTTCTTTACGATGCCCACTCGTCCATGACCACAAACGGCATCACAATACAAAAACAATATGCCTAAAGGCACATTCGGGCAAACCTTCATTTTAAAAATAAATCGTTTCCTTACCTTCCTATATATATAGTAACACTAAACGGAGTGAATGTTTGATCGGCGTACCTACCGCTAGCAACCGATTTACATAGACTTGATCGTCCTACTTTGCTTCGTCGTTGTATACTTGGTCATTACAGTTTGAACTTAAGTGCTATATTTCATGCCACCAGTGCCATAAAATGGCGCAGGTATTAACCATGTACTTGACACAGCGCGCTCATAAACAGTGTTCTGTCAGAACGTTACCGAATAATCGAAGACATTGTTTAAGGTCGCCCTTATCAGTGCGAAGAACGCTGACAACTAAGTTAAAGTTAAAGACGCATTAACTCACGGCTGCTGCCACGAGATTCCGCAAAAGACGTCGGCCACACAAACGTATCTCAATTGACCCATTTTCCAATCATTGTCAGTGTTGACATTATTATGACCCAGGCTAGTTGACTGTTTATTCTGAAATGCATTATTCTATCTAGGGCTAAAAGAAGCAAGTGTGATAGATTTATGTTGTACGCCAGAAGCTAAGAGGCATTGACGCAATATGTCCCAGCTGCAGTAAGGATAAACTCTGCCACAAACTTGTCTTTTATCGATATTTCTATATAGGTACGTACGTTAAAAACGGTTCGTCAGAATCTCCCAGTACTCATGTTAGGGATCGTAACGATGTAATAAAGCATGATAAAAAATTTATAATAATACTGCCTCGCTATTTTTGGGTTGTTTAGATGAAGAAGGCGGCAAAGAACAACTGTAGAATTCCGCGTCGTTAACTGTTATTAAGTGTTGGAACTGAGGAGGCCATATGAATTGTTCTGTTTTTGTCTAACAGCAGAACGTTGGCTTGAAAAATGAAGTCTATTAATCTTTTAGTGTATCTGAAGTGTATACAAGTCGGGACTTGAAAGTGAAATTTGAATAGCTCATGATTTTTAGCTTAACTTCAAAATGTCTGCTATTTAATTCAGCCAACAATCTTTTCGAAATTTTATTGTCGTGATTTTCCATCAATAAAAACGCGAAGTGTCTAGATATTTTTACCGTGATTTCGTCTGCTCTCGATGGGCACAATGTGTCGCGTCTGCGTGTAGATTGTCGATGGATCGCCGATTACTGCCATACGTCAAGCAGGATTGGTGGGTTTGTTAGCTTTTTCTAAAAGATCACCATAGTGGCCTACTAGAAATCGTATGATGTAATAAAGTTTTCCCGTTAGCGCTTCAACTAACCTATAGGAACTAATACCGACAGGGTGAGGAGGACTTTTTCCATTATTACAGGTGCTAGCCTGATATATTTTTTGCGAAAGGTACGTGTGCGAAATGCGCCGTGCTGTTCTTCTCTAAGGAAGTCATCTTTGAGATTTGCAAGCGACACCTAACGTAAGGCGGTGCGTCCGTGCTCACGACACTGCCATGAGAGTGCGTGCGCGCCCCCTAGGGAGCAGCTTACGACTCCGTGAGGCTGAATTTCTGGACCGTCAGGTATTTATGTTTTTTTAGTTATACGGGCGGTAATTTAGTGTCGTCATGTTTCACATAATAATGCCAATGGCTTCACAAAAATACGGCTGAAAAAAATTGAACTGACTTTGACAAATTAAAACCTCATTGACAGGAATGGTCTGCCGAGAATTAACTCTCTCTCAAGTTTGCCGATTATGACGAACGCGTTTTCCGGCGCGTCATGGACCAGAACGCTAGCTATCGTCAGAACAGCCGATGGAGTGTGTAGAGCAGCATATAGGTTCATGATCTTGACATATCCGGTGTTCAAAGTTTAGCCACGAATCGCGGAGAAATTGCATATACGTCCGTCTTTTGGTCGGCTGTCGTAAGGATTTTCGCTCAGCGAAGCGTGACCTCATTGAATTACGACTAGGTCATCGATTTTGTTTATGCAAGCAACTGGTATTCGGGCAGAGTTGACTTTCTGGCCGCACTGAATCCTTAAAATACCTTCGCTTTTTGCAGTTGAAGCATGCTATTACGGACGTTTTCACAATCTTCCCTGCCAAACTGTACGTAATACCGTTCACGAGTTCAGAGACCCTCTCGTATAGTACCGTAGAGTTTCGATGTACCAGAGCGAGCCGTCTAAACGCACAAAAATCGCAATAGTCTAGTCGACAAAAAAAATGACGGTCGCTCCTGTATATTCCAGGGAAGTTTCGAAAACAGATGGTCACCCTGTTCATCACAAGACGTTTCTACTAGACGAAAGTATAAAAGTCTTGTTTATATATATCAACCAACCTTAACTAAGCTTACCTATTTGTGCGGTCGCTTAACCACAGCTCGAGAATTGTTCTATAAGGAACTAGGGTCGCCGTATGCCACGACGCGCCGTCAAGACTAAATAATAAGTATTTTATTGCTTATGTAAATTCTTTACGGCATACCATTGTATACGACCACACCATAGCCAAAGCATATCACGCCTCGGGTCCTAAATATGTCGACTTTAACAGCAAGTACATTCCTGTAGCTGATTAATTCGTGTCTGTCGAGAATGCTCTACTATTCCTCTAAGACTTCAAAATTACGCTGTAGAATATAACGAGATTTCTATCCATTGTCTTTGAGAGCGAACCGTTTATCAATACCAACGACCTGTTGCCTTCCGTGGATCATTTTATTAAGTTAAATGCCAGTTACTCCAGGAAGGACTAACAGTTAGTCCGGGAAGAAAGACCAAATGTTCCCAAATGCCTGCAACTTCTTGGGCGGTCCTTTCTTCCATTTGTGTTATAGACCATAGGCATCTAAAATATCAGATATAGCGTCTATATCGTTATACAAAGATAACACACTGTTTAGAGAAATCTTGGATTTAAACTATTGTACCTGGGTAAAACACCCAGGTGCAATAGTTTATACAGTGTGAAAGGAGGTTAATTTCGACGTCAAACCTCCATTATCGGGGCGAATTTGATGCGATGATATCACGGCAGCCAATAGTTTTTAACAAAAACATGCCAAATATAAATGTTCTTGATTGCTCGTTCTAGCGCTCAAAAGGGGTACAGTTGCGAGTCCTTGTGAGATATGATAGTCAAGCAAGGAGAGACGAGTTTGGTTCAGTGCGCCATCAATGATCGACGACGCAATTATGTGTCTAAATCTTACTATCTATTCATGTATGGTCACAATTGTACCTTAATTTAGTTCTTCTCAAACATATACTTACTGAAACATCGGCCTGTCGATCTCACCGACAATTGTTCCTCTAATATTGGTACTAGTACACTTTTCGTTAGATGAGATGTTACCGACCTTTAAGGGAGATTCGCATGAAGGAAGCTAATTAGTGGAGATCAATAACAATGTATGTTTAACAATGCGTTCAGGTTGGATAAACCTTTGGGCTGTTTTGTCGTAACGTAATGTTCAGGTTTAACAGATTTGGAAAATCGTTTGAAAATCGAAAAGAGCATTTTTGGTACATCTAGATTTGTGCTATAAAAAAGAATAGTTATCTTGAGAATATTAACGGCCAATTGGGTCCTCTAGATGACCTCCAAAGGTTACTTTTTGCACCTTTCCAATTGTTTTGTCGTTTCAAGCCCTTGTGCATCTTCGGACCCTTGACGTGTCATTAACCTAAAATCTCAGATTAGAAATCATTCGTCTGTAACCTATTTGAACAAAACTTAGAAAAGAAAGTCCAGTAAGAAAGTATATATTAAAAAAGACCACTGTTTATATACCGAGTCGAATCTGTAACAGCGACACGCATTTGTTATATTATATGTTGCTTGTTTTCATACAGTTTTATAAACAAAGCATCATTAATTCAGACGCGCTATTCAGTGCTTCAGGATAGAAAGCAAGTATACAAACCAATACCTAACAAGCTTACTAAGGAAATGTTTCTCTAAACATTTAAATAGGGATTGATATTGTGTTGGCTCTAAATTATCAAGCAATCTCATTTTATATTTCTCAATTACTTGCTTGTTTGCGCTCACCGAAGTACATCCTATTCCTGCTATTATTTATTACACATAATGGAGCTCTGTTCAAAATGTTTAAAGACCTAAAGAAATTTGGGCAGCAAACGAGAATTTCTGGTTGAGACAAAACATTGTACACGGGTACAACAATATAGTGCCAGCATGGCATATTCTCCATATTTTAGTTTACGGTATATCGTTTATTACTTAGTTGCTTTGAAAATAACTATCGAAAACAGGCCAGCTAGCTGGTGGCAATCCTGCTTTGTCCAAATAAACTCCATTGATTTACACACAGCCCGGGAAGACTTTCCGGTCTGTAATAGAATTAATGCGATAGGATTAATGCAACACTTAAATACATTCGTACTAATCCAATGGCGTATATTGTAATTTATGTCATTTTTATGTCAAACGACATTTTTAGGGAATAAAATTTGCTGATTATACGTTGTTTTTAAAACTGTAGTTGAACAAAAGTAACTATTTCTTAGTAACTATTTCCAAAAGTAACTTAAATCTTTCACTTGTGCTAGAAATGTTGCTCCTGACGCTCACGACTATTCAATAACACCTCAGTCCACGACGATTACTGCTTCAGCTCAACATCCAAACTATTTAATTCGAAAATAACGTTTTAATAGTAACCGTGCGTCTAGTGATGCTGCCAGACATAAATTCGTCAAAGTGTCTCTTTAGTATGTTATATAACAAAAAAATTCAACGAAACTCAATTGTAGGCTGATAACAGGTTAAAAGTCCTGAAACTGCAAGGGCTCGAAATGGCTAAAGAGTTAAAAAGGTGCAAAAAATCTTAAAAAGAAATAAGCATTGAAGGATGTCTAGGTGATCCAATCGGCACCGAAACGGCCGTTTATTTCTGTGTTGAAAACCTATCATTTATGGCCGCCATCAAAAAAGGTCTTTTGGGCTTTTGGATAAATTTTCGAGTCATTTTGGATAACCACTATTTTGGATCTTCTAGTGAGCTTCAAAGAAGTTTTTTTTTGAGTCCTTCAAACGCCACATGAAAGCTGGCAATAATGTAAACCGTCGGTTCAGGGTAAAGAAGGAAGTTTTCAGTATTAGTACGGATTCGTCCAACGCATTATATAGTAGCTGATATTTGCTCAGAAAGCGAAAACGACGTAGTGCTATTCGCTATGAAGAGTTTGTTCCTTTGTTCTGGGGAAAACTGGTTTTCGCCCCACACCAAGAACAGTGGATAGACGCCTGCCATTAGTGGCAAACAGCCCGTCATGTTTTTCCTAAATTGAGCATGCGACCTCGCCTTTCCGTAGGTAACTTCCACGCCATATGTGGATTAGCTTATCTTTTGATGGGTCCAAGGTAGTCGGCACAGCTAGTTAAGTTTTAGCAAGTTATGCAGAATCAGGAATATGGAATATAAAAGTTTTAGATGCCTTTTAGTTACCATGTTAAGGAGTACGCTCAACAGCTGTGCAGCGTTATAGAAACAAAATTGGGACATTTTATTATTTGACTAGTTGATCTATATAGGTAAACTAATTGTTTTCATTTTGAGTACCATTCTCATGGAGTATCCGACAATGGTGATTTGTCGCATAGCAAGTTGTTACGACCGTCATCACACGTCTCCAAGCTCAAAATGTTCGTGTAAAAACGTCCAAATAATAGAGTTATTTAATTTTAAAAAGGTAACGCAACGCAAGGCAAAATTACCGGAAGCCAGGAATTCTTAGTTAGTTCTGAAAACGTTTCCCGTGCACGACGATCGAGTAGGATCGATAGAAAGAGAGTAGCGTATTGGCGTTATATTGGAAGCACGTACTCAATAACGTTATATATTATAAAGTTTATTTAAAACATCTTTATTTAAATAAAGTTTTCGTCTTTTAGATACCTGTTTAAACTAGAGACCAGATCAGCCAAGAACGACGGTAGATGGCAGCTTTTATAAGGTTAGAGAATTATTAGAATAATCAATTGGGAGCTCAAATGCTTAACAACGTGCCACCTTATCAATGGCATGTCAGTGCAATAGAAACCTAACTAGTACCTCTGAACCTCCTGAACAGGTACCTCTGAACTCTTTTAATGAAGGTCACGATTAAAGATAATCGAGTGTAAATGAAATATACGCTTTCATAGACTAGAACCGCTTGCGTTCGATTAATGGGTTGCAAGTACCATAGTAATAACAAGTTAGTTGAAAGTAGATTTGCGACCCTAAAAACTTAGACGATAAGTCTTGGACTGTTTAAATACGTCCATTCATTTTTTTAAGTACTATAGATTTTACGTTAATAAGAAGAGGTGAAGAATCACCGGACGCCGTCATATGGCATTACAATTCTAATTATCGCTAACTCCTTTTTTCAGGTTAGAATTGTTAGTGGGGTATACGATTGGGTCAGGGGAACCTGATGTGTAAGAAGCTAGTTGCATATATACATACATACATGGAATACACAGGTACTGAATTGCGAGGTCTGATTTTCGCATATGTATTAATTAGCGACGCTCGAAAATAAATTGTTGTTTGGATTTTTTTTTTATTTTCACGATTTAGTTCATTATTTATGGTATAAATATTACATTATTCATAAGTACATTAAAATTTGGTGTGAAAAGTGGGCCAAGAACATGACTCTAAGTTGTCAATTCTGCATCAGGAGAGATAAACACTTCAATAGAAGCACGAAAGTAAAAGCTTTATAGCTAAAGATAAAATAACATTCAACGATACAGTAGGCACAATGTAAAGGAAGGTCATGACTGATGCGTTGCCCTCTTTGAAACATTGTCTAACAAATAATTCAGAACCGAGTAATCTTGTTTGAATTTTCCCGCGAGAACACGTTTCTCACATCATACGTAAGTCATCATAAACTGTATTCAAAGAATGTATATTATGCACATTAAGGCTCAAAAACTGAATTGTTCCAAAATACGTAGGTTGATATAATTTTTGATTTGGCATTTTTTTAGGGTCGCAAAGAGCTTTTGATGTCTCTGCTCCAAACTACATTAGCGCACGTAATTATCGGGTACGTAAGAGATGTAGATACACAATGTGTTGAAAAAACCCCAATGCGAGGACTGAATAACATAGTGATTATAGAGGAAATTTAAGGGAACGACTAGCGCGGTCCACTTTTTGTCTATTATTAATAATAAGCTGAAAGCTCTTACTGATAAATTTTGACTGCCCCAATGGAATTGCTCGGAATGTCAATGAAGCACTGAGAAAAATCAATTGTATCTTGTCTAGGTTTAACATTGTCTGGTTCGGTAGATTTCGGCGCTGGGAAACAATTTACGGATGGATCTTGAGAGAATAAGGTCGCCGGCCAAAGAAAAGCATACAGCGTATTTTCACATGATTAAATGTGAGGACCCATGCTATTATTGTAGAAAAATTGAACAAATATAAATAGTACGATGGTATTTAGCGAGAAATTCGAAACTTCAGTACAAATGCGTACAGTTGAGAGACGATCGTAGACTTTCACAAAGCGAAGCGGTAGGAAAAAAGCCAAGGTGGGACGTATAAAAACATCGTGCTTGCCTTCGCGGCATCAATTGAAAATATTAAGAAGGCGTTACATCTAGCAGGAACAAGTGATACGGTTAGAGATGAGACAGAAAATTAGGCCACAGGACTAAAATCATATTGCGAATTAGGAAAACAATCTATATCAAAAATATAAATCTCAAACCGATGTCTAGCATTTTTCTAAAAAAAAGTTTCGCACAGAACTGAGTTACAGCTATTAGTGAATGGTTGAGTTATGACTGTTGCCCTTTGTTTAATAAAAAAAAAAAAAAAAAAAAAACTAATTTGGAAAATTCTACGCGATGAGGCAAAAGGTGGATTTCGCAGAAAGAATATGAACGTCTGTGATGACAGGCAAATAACTGTATGCGAAGATTTCGGATTAATTTTAGATGGCTGAACAGCAAGCGATTCAGTCAAGTCTAATCGCATACACGTAAGGCCTTCGAGAAAGTTCTTCAGTAAACGTAAGAATGAAATAAAGAGCAGAAAAAGCGTTTTCGGGGGAACTACTCTACTAGTAACAGGCCCAGTTTCAAGGGACCTAATACAGTGAAAACATTTTTTGCGTGAGGCGAAATTGAGTACGAACGCTAAGCAACCCAAAGCAAATGCGAGTCTTCTTGTTTTTCGTATACTGTCTATGTCACTGCCAATGATATAACATTGTATATATAACATGCTATAAAAAGCTATTCTATAACGAAGCTCGCTGAAGATGGAGCGACACCTAAACAAACCCATGTTCTTTTAGCACATCGAAACTAAATTATTTATACTTTATATATATATAGTACTAGGTTCACTAATTAATACATGTTAGTTATATGAAGTGGCCAAGTGTTTTGCGTTACACACTTCAACATAGCTAAGTAGCTCAACATACCTTTGACAGGTACGCTATCTCTAATAAAGCTATATGGTCCAAGAACTAAACTGACGGCGTTTTATTTAGTGAGAAATAAAAAAAAAAAATAGGATAAATTTTATGGTATCGACTATCATGATGTCATTTTGTCTACTCACCAATTATCCAATACGTTTCGCGTGCATATTAGAAGCAGATCAACAGTTACAAGGGCCAAAGTTGGATTAAGATTTCTCCTTTTCCCTTACAGTACATAACAGTGGTTCAGCAAATACTTAAATTTACTTCAGTTAGCCAAAAATAGTATATATATAAAGCATGCAGTATTCGAGTAAGGTTTATCTGGGGAAAAATTTTCGAACGAATCTTTTTTGAAAACTTGAACGAAACCAGTGTTTTATCTAACATTTCACAGTAGCATTAATGCGTCGAAAAAGTCAGCTGGTACTCAACAAACATTCTAGTAACATAACTCTTGAATTTAGCTCGTTTTAAACGTAAAATATGCTCTTAAATATTATTCAGGTAGGTCCAGTTCCATAGAGACACTGGTCTAAAATCCACTTGCTCTCCTGTTAGAACTAAATTTATTCAGGCTTATTATAACAGCCGGGCTGTTTTTATGCTTTTCAACACAAAAAATCTTTTGACATTATCAAAGTGGATACTGTAAAAATACTGGTTTCAGGCTTTTAGGCGTAGCAGATAGGATCTTTGCGTACAGCCTACATTGTAGAATGTAAGCCTCGGAAGGCCAATACGGGCGGCACCGTAGTTTGTAACCCAAGTCGAGAAAGCTGAGGTGCCACCTTCTTCTATTATTAACCAGGTTACTCTCAGAACAATAAGAAGCTTTTCAGCGTCCAGCTCGGCAGGTCGGCGACTTGGCCACAATCGATAACAAAACGAACCCTTTAGGTAGCAACGTTGCGATTAGTTGGTCTTTAATACCCTTCTGTTAACGACACTTGCGTTCTCTTCCTCTTTTTTTTTCGTCACCAGTTTCTTCCTATAAAAAAGGGTCGGTCAATCGCTTTGCGCCTGGCAGGTGCACAACTTAAAGCTAGAATTAGTCAGTTCGGAAATACGATAATACGATAAGAAATAGATATTGTAATGATATGTAATAGGGCTTGTCGGCCAGCAACAGAATTCAAGAGTTGACAAACTGCTTTCTGAGAAACCCAAATCTTTGTTTAACGCTTCAAAAATTAAATTTCTTGTCTGGCATTAAGTGGCTGATTGGCCTTAATTCCACCATATATCTAAAAGCAGGACACAAGGCTCATAATAGTAGCACTCACTTGTGGACTGATCAAAACGTGTTACCATTTGCCTACAGTGGACATAACGGTAATAATTATATCGCCTGATGTACCCGATGCAATATTTTTGGATGCGCCTGAAACTACAGTTAACTATAGTAAACTTTAATGTAAAGTTTAAAAGACTTTGTAAGAGCATTATAATAATCCGTTGACGCTATTGAGCTAGTATATTTGTGCCACCACAGTTAGCAAATAAACGAAGCCGAGAGAAGCTATCGATGAGAAAAGGGCCCTATGTGGTCCATTTACGGCTTACACAAGTCGTGTAATGTTCCTATATAGGCCATCGATAGAAAAAAAATTCGCTTTGTTCTATTCGTTCAGTGCGAACCCCCCAAACAGGGAGTGGACACCCTAAAAAAAAGAGGTATGATCAAAGGGTTATGTAAAACTGTTTTTTGAAGGAAAATCAGTTTAGTTATTTTGCTACTGGCCTTTCAGATCTGAAGACCCGCTAATATGGGCTGATATCTGTCTTTTCTCGTCTGTTCCGCCCTGTCCAACGAACACAAAAGGAAAGCTCGTTTTCGCTCTCGAGGACGTCTTCTTTTTCATGTTACTATAGCGGGATGGCAATATAAACGAGTTACCTTCGATTGGTTTAAGATATCGAGACTGATGGCATGTGATACTGATAAATATACTTATATTGTCTTGCTTTGTGGCTAGTGTTGTAAAAAGTAATCCAACTCAATAGAACGACTTACAATCAAGGCGCAAATGATAAATTTGTCTATAGAGCAAATTAGGATAATCTGCTCTATATATATACATATTATATAATTAAAAACATTAGGATAATGTTTTTGATTATGTAATAGTTTCGATTAGTTAGTTTAACAGATAAGTAAATATATTTATCTGTGAGGCTAATGATCTAAGTTCTGAAAACTCATTCTCGAATAATCAACTATAGGCGTGATATGAATAAATCTTAATTACGGCTACTGCCTTTACAAATACATATTCATTGAAAATTATTTTTCTACATCCACTGTACAATTGAGCCAAAGTTCAACCGTTACCTTCAGCAATTTTAACTTACTATATATATATATATATATATATATAAATTTAACAGCAACCTTAACTCTTAATCTTTAAAAAAGACTAGAGTATTAACATGTTGAGCATTATCTTATAGAGAAATGATTATAACTTAGATAGTGCTTCTAACTTAGCGAGCCACCAATCAGAAACCTTTTCACGTGACGTCTGTTATACTGAAAAAGCCACTTTAGAGAGAATTACTTGTACAGCGTAATGTAAACTGTTACTCGATTATAACCCTGCTTTCGTTAAATCCTCTCGTTAGGTGCGCAGACGACTGGCTCGCTATTGATCGTTATTCCCGCTACTTATGGAATTACCGTGGTAATTCTGATACCCTGATGCACATATCTGTTTATCCAATCATGGCGAACACTATATCACTCGAGATTATTGTGCCTCACGTAGATTACGCCCTTTTGCAGGAAGACCTGCATAGTGTTCGTAAACAATCTTTTCTGCTTCTAATAAAAACAAAGGAAGAGATCGATTAAATCGTCGATGCTTTACGTTTACCTAGATGAACGTGAGAAGAAGCTTAGGCTTGACCAACGCACTACTGCTCGTTTCTAGGAAAAATGGTTGGTTACCAGTTTAAGACAAGTACCTATTAGAACGGCACCTGATTATAGGTAATCGTAGTTCACTATTATGCATAACCATACCGCTTTAACTGGGATTTGTAACGCCAGTGTAAAATAAAACATTGGGATATCTTGAAATAACTATACAGTGTTACTTACAAAAGTAATTAAACAAGATGTAATAAATTCGAGATCACCTTGTTAGTGTTACTAGTTATTTCAGATATATTTTCAGCAACCCGTCTTTCACTGAGGTTAGCATCCGTAAGATTTACTTTTTCCTTTAAGAGCTTGTTGACTGAGATTGGCTATGTTAACAGAGGGAAATCCATTGGGACATCTTGCTCATATCACATATATTACCGCGTAGAAATTATTGGACAATAAGGTGTAGGGGCGTACTAAGGACATATGTCAATATGTATCACTAGGAAATTATAAATGTATCGTTAAATATCAAGGATTTGCACTAATAGGAATAAAACAGCAATAACCAAGACCACGATAGCGTCCTGCCAATGAACTGGAGCAAGTTAACGAAGGAGACTGGACCCTGCCCAAGTAAATTCGCAATCGTTTATTCTACATTATTTCCTACGACGGACGTAAATTGCAACCATGGTACTTATCGCGATGGAGGCTAGAACTAGAGAGCACAAAAATATAATTACAGTCATCACAGAATAGGTAAACAGAGACTGGAAAATCCATTGCAATAGTTTGAGAGTTTGCATTGTAGCTACCATGCTTAAAAATAATCATTTGGATTCGGTCAGAGTCAGCGAATGGTGCTAGCATTATTGGAAATAAAACTTCCTTTAAATGTTCATTATTAAGTTGCCTATCACAAGACATAGGATTACCGCAGGCAAGTTGTAGATCATCAAGTGAACATACAGACTAACCCATAAGCTTTTTAAAACAAACTCTAAATGAAGCTTTTACGTTCGAACATAGATTACTTTTAACTACACAGGGCCGACTCCTACACATGGAAACCGAAACCCTATATATTATTCTACGACAGCTCTGAAACCACTCTCTATGGCCAATTTTTGGAGCGGAATCGATCGTATTTAGTATTGGCTGTTGTAGCTGCGCTGCGAATATGAACTTTACCATGTTTGCAGATGTTTTTCTGAAGGCGAAAAAAAATATTCTCTTTTGCTAAGTTTTCGCAGCACAGCTACCCTCAAATAGCGAAAAGCACCAGCTTGAAAATGGCCTCAAGGTATAAGCTTCGTCTGTGGAAATCATTACTGCAATTTAAACTTAAAGCTCACTAAATGTCGGTTTTAAACTTCGCATGCTTAGCCTTACCAGAAGTCCTGCATCTGCTGTAGGTATTTCCTAGAATAAAATAGGATGTTCTGTAGATCTAAAATTGTGTTCAATATATCGAAGGTACAACTTTTTTTCTGAGGTCCAAGTAGCCATTGTCGATAACTGAATTAGCAAAAAAAAATTGTTTGGCAAGATGGAGGTAAATGCTTGTGCGCCTATTTATGCTTAGAAATGATTCCGATAAACCAAAATCGTAAAATTTGTTTACTTTTAGAATAGACTCACTATCTAACGCATGTTTGCACGCAAATCACCGATTTAACGAAATTATGTTAAGTACATAAACGTATATGGTTAACAAAAGCATCCATACAATTTTTCCGGGCACCGTGCGTCGATAGAACTTCACCTAAGTATAGCTAAGTATTCTACGTAAAGTAATTTAGCTGGTTTTATAGACCTCACTATTTTTTACCGTAGTATCAACACGACACTTTCAATAACAAAAGTAGTTTTTAATTGGAAATTGGAAAAACACAGCGAAATAGGCTTCGGGTCCGCAAAAGCGTGTAACAGACATAATTAAAACTACGGCGCCGGAAGGATATTAAAACAGAAAAATCAAATACTGAAATCCTGGTCATTTCTTAAACGAGGTTACCGATTACAGTATTTAAACATAAAATGACTTTAAACAATATTATAATAATGAATATACGATAACGGACGGCTAATTAAAAAATGCGAAACGACATGTTGTAATAACAGGGCTACATGTAACGGCGATTTTTTTGCGGATACACCATAATTCGTTGTTTAATCAAAATACGTAGTAATAAATAAAAAAAAAAAGCAAATTTCGAATCAAAGAAATCATTATATTGTAATTTGTAAGCCGATCGCCCTACCCATCTAAGTAACATGGGTAGGGTGATCGGCTACAAAATAATAAAACTATAAAGGATTAAAAGAGCTTTAGGAATAAAGTAATGTACGAGACTTTATAAAGCGGGTAGACTTCCTCGATAGTAGATTGGACCTAGAGAACGTAAGACGAAAAATTGCCGGCTTCCGCGCCACAGACCTATTAGGCTTTAAAGGAGTTCGGATTTTTTGGCAATATTGATCGTCTCCCCTGTCGTGAAATATTTTGTCATAATACGAGCCATTGATATTTATTGTGAATATGAATTGTCACTTACTCCCGAATCTACTCGAGACTATCACTAGAGTCACTGTCTTTGCCGTTTGACGCCAGTCTGTAACCTAATCCTCGTTTGGTAACCGCTATAATGGATCAGTCTACCCATTTATTTCCTCTAGCAACGGCGTGCTTCACACGGAACTTTCGCTGTTAGTGGTTCCGTAAATCGTCCCTAGGGGTATCACTCCCGTTTCGATTTGTCCCAAGTCAGTTCGGTGAGAACCCATTGTTTGCTTGCCTCTTGCTTCTTCGACGTTTTTGTTACAATCTTATTTTACACGCTTTGATAAAGTCTATATTTGGTCTCTATTCTCCTCAAAAGTTTTTACGGTCAAGCCATTCCTCCCCTTGAGTCCTCGAGGTATGAATACGTACTAAATCACGAAGCGCTGATTTTTAGGACCAAACGATATCACTGTCTCTGAACGTATGATGAACCTGATGACACTTAGTTACGGCATAGAAATAGTTTAGGACATAATGAGAGTAGTTACCAAATTGTATGTGCCAACGCTGCGCAGTTAAAAAATTATTCAAAAAGACCGGCTCTCTAAATTGTTGCGGACGAGCAAATGTAATAGTATTGATAATATTTTGTATTAACTGGCATTTATCATAATTTATTCTGCAGACGTTATATTTTTTCGAGATATAAAACAGTGGTATGATGCTGATGTTATGTAAATAGGCTAGACGGTAAGATGCTCGATGTTACCTTGTTTAGAAATTACCATAAAATAGAATGGTTCTTTTACCAATACCAATTTACCTAAACAAAGCAACATACCAATTGGCCAACTGAGCACCTCCCTCTAAAATTATTACTATTCTAAAATATTTGTGGGAACCCATAGGAGAGCGCACTACGTTACAAAATCGGAATAGTTTTGTAGGTAGATTAAGTAGCGCTTTAGGGTCTAAGAATAATGGTACAATGATGATCCCACTGACGGTATTTTATAAAGAAAAAGCTGTAAGATTGGACACTGCACATACTCATGATACTACACAAGATCATGCTTGCTAAACTTTATGACACGTGCCGGTCTGGGTTTGAATCTGGTCGTAAACGTAGTTTCGTTCTGGGAACCAGCCGTTTAACATATTGTTTTACGCCTTACGAGAAACGCTGGTGTTAACTATGATTCAGCCGTACCCATTATATCATTTACTCAGAGGTTACGATAGTGCTCCTAACTGGTGAACCATCAATCAAAAAACCAGTTGCTACAACTTTTTGCAACTTCCGAGCGCAACTATTCTCTGCGACAATGACAATTTATTGTCCAAAGGATAGCGTCATACTGAAAATTCGCACATCAAATCATGAAGCTATCTCTTGATAAAACAGCTGTCTAAGCTAAGAGATGGGGAAGGTTGCGTAAAAATAAAGAGGCAAATAGTTCGAATGTACGCGTAGCATTTTCGCAGTTAATAATCTAAAGGTAAACTAGGATTTTTCACAAGCTAACGGTTAATTAACAGCCAATGGCCAGCTTACTTTTCGTACCTCTGGTAACGTTGAGGCTGAATGTTTTGCAATGAACCTATCGAAATAGTTCTCAGAATGAAAGAAGTAATTATGTCTTGATAATGAAACCTTAAAAAGCACCTCGGAAGAAACAAACGTTACCTGTTTGCTTATTGGCTTCAATGAGGAAAGAATCGTGGAGGAAGTGAATTTTTTGTTGAGACTTAAACCGGTAGATAATTTATGGGAATGAATGGTTTTAGATCGACTTTGGTAGTTTTCTATTTATTACAACCATTTCAAGGGTATAATTTTGTGTTCTTAAAATCTCCACTAGAAATCTTACCTCACTTTTTTTTATAATCGTTTTAGGGCAGGCATTAAGGAATTGTCGTCAGACATTTTAAGGAATAGAATTAATCTACGACTATATATATTGATGGTGCATATTGATTCTCGTATTAAAATAAGGCTCAAAAGCATAATTTTCCGACGTAAACTATGGAAACCATAAAAGATTCGGAGCACATCAATATCTTTCTCTATTTTTGGTTGATAAGCGGTTTAATATTTTAACTTGTGCTCATTATAACAATGAAAACAAAAAAATCACAATAGCTTTCTAACAAATCAAAGCAAAATTGTTAGCTAACATGTTATTGCTAATTGTTGCTTGGAAGCTCCTCATGCGCATACATATTCCTTAATAAAACATGTAAATATATACGAAAGGGTAAATAACAACTAGACGGCAACAAAAAAGATATTTTGATCTCAATAAAGACGAAGGCGGTACTCATAAAAGCTGGGTAGTTTTATCTGTGCGTTTCATATTGTAGAGCAGATAGTCAGGTCCAGCAGTCATTCGTCGTTGCTTGTGTTTACGAACACATACAGATACAAATGAAAACAGACAGAGTTTTGTATAGGTATCAACATTACTAAATTGTTAGTAAACCTGGGTCTAGAATTTCCAAATTTAATTCACAGACACACACCTAAGAGTTATGTCGGCTTTCAGAAACCGAGATCGACTAGAAATGACATCGCATTTTCATCTTGTATATCTAGCGGATAATAGTAACTACTAAACGCGTTGTATAATAAGAATAGGTTGTAGATTTTGGTGGAGTAGTCAGAAAAGGTTTTAAATGTAGCATATTGCTAATAACTTAGAGAATTTACTAGTGTAACTTCGGCGTACCACTAAAGTGCCCCATGGTATGGGGGGGGGGGGGACGACTAATGAGGAATCCGTACATTGACGTGTGCACCTTTTCGAGATGTGTTTAATCGAAGAAATTGTAAACACGTCATACTCACACAGAAGTGTGAGTTATCCAAACGGCTATCTACGTAACACTGAACATTTGATGTAATTTCTTCTATAGATTGTTTTTTTTTCTATAGATTTATAGACCATAACGTATTTTTCATTTCAGTAAACAAACACGTTACTACCGCACTATCACCGGACATTGTACATTGTTTAATATCTAGTAAACACCTTATTCCAAATCATTATAAGTAATCATTTGCCAGGGTGTAGAAAGGCATGTTTGGCTTGGGGATTAAACATTCTGGGTGTAAGTAAAAAAAATTAATGTTTAAGAAAAGTTTTTGTCTAAGTGTTAAGCCGAAGCGCTTGCTAATAGGTTTAGCTGAACGGGCGTCTCATAAATAGTGATTGTGAAGGTTTAAAAAAATACATTTTTTGTTTGAAACGTGCATAGAGACGTATGGAAAACCAGGAGATACGAATATAATATACACATAAATGAACGAGCTGATTGTTGGCTGAAAAAACAAAGAGTTTCTGGCGAGAAGCCTGCATTACACGACAAGGCAATATAATAATATTGTGCTCGGTAAACATGAAATCTACACGTTATAATGTGACGATGTGTGCCCGGCAAATAAACAAAACATTCATTTTTAGGAAATTTGGGAGAAAGCTGCGTGGCTATAAACAGGTATTTGTTATTCTGCTATTCCATTACTTATCACCTCACCTTAATTTCCATGATAAACGGTAACCGAGTGCTGCCAAAAAACAAATTGCAAGAGTTTTCTTCAGTGAAATCAATTATCGCTCAATCTTGCAGGCTTTAGCATTTTAAATAGCTACAGCTTTTTTTTTCGTTACCTGTGGCTGTCTCTTTTCTTTTAAGGTTTCCTTACGGGAGAGGACAAGCTGAGGTGGCCTATAAACTCATGAGCAGACACAGACTGCTTAGTAAATAATCGTATTAGACAGTGGGAAAACCGTGGGCGTTTAGACCTGAAGCTTTATATCTGAATTCATAGTCTCTTTTCGTATAGATAAGTGAACGCTCCAACTATTTCTATCGTACTAAGGTTCTAAGGCTTCACGTTTCACAAAAGTCCCTCGTCATATTGTATGAAAGTATCGGTTTCTCTAGACTCAGCCCTCTATTTGGACGTCTGCAGTAAACTACTGGCCGTAAGGAAGAACATGACATGCTGAAAAGTGCCTTTACGATGTTCGATGAACCTACTAAATTTTCCCTTTTTTGACAGCCATACAAAATATCGATAACTTTCACAAGCTATATTTGTGTGAAAACACAGATTTCACTTCAAGAAGACAGGACTGAAGTGAATTATTACCCACAAAAGTATTTGTATGCACTAGTCTGGATTATTCAATAATGTTGAACATAATATCTAATAGTAAGTAATAATAAAGCCTATACAATTTGTTACATGTGAGTGGAACTCACTAGCATACTTACCTTGCACTTTGATACAGTTATCTGTTTTTAAGATCAATTTATCTGAATGTTTGCGTGAATCCTCACTCTGGGTAAACTTGGCACGTGGAGCCGATTATGGAACGTCTATGCACGATCACGTACCCCGAAGTCAAAACAAACATTAAAATTTTACAACTGCTTGTCTACTAAGGCTATTATTATCCTTATTATTTGGCTCTATTATATAATAGTGAGTCAAGAGATGGATACTCAGTTTTTCTACCAAGGTTACACTATTTTCTCCTACTACGTAAAGTAGAACACGTAGATTTATTAACTAATAACGTACGGTTAATAAACATTTTTTGGCACATTACACGGACCATGAGACATGTATGCACGTGATTCTCATATCCATATATGCAGATCCAAATAAAATAAAACCTAGACCTCACATAATTCTGCTAGAAATATATTCTTTTTTTCTATTCACCGGCCTAATCAGGTACTTTTAATTGCCGTTTGTATTTCTATCATTCTCCCGTGCCCTAGCAACTATTTTCTGCTAAAGGTTAGGTAACTTACTGATAATTTTTTGTTGCTGCAATCTCTATATGGAATCTCTCTTATACAATAGAGGTCAATACAACCAATTGTCTTCAAAAAACGTTCAAATATTTATACACATTAATAGACAATCGACGTACATGTACTAGATATGACAGGTCATATACATGCTCTATTTAAAATCGAAGTACTATCTAAATGAAATAACTGCTTTCAAAATAATGGATTTTATGCTTCTATAGCTTGCTAGTCATCGAGCTGCTAATGGGGTAGATTAGCGGTTATTTTTCTCAAAAAACTTTTCAAAAAAAGGCCCGATCGGCTCGGGATAGTCGCAATGAGTCTGAGTGGACATGTATCACCTCTCTTGGCTTTTTGGTTGACTATCCGCTTCCTGGCAAACAAAAATACGCTAGGCTTGGATTGAAATCTTTCATCCCAGCTCTAGCAATTTGATGACGTGGTTTTCTACAACTTCTCAAAAGGAGTTCTTCGCTTCCGAGCCGATCAGACGACCCAGCGTCAGTTCCTTCCGAGGGTTGTCCGATCTCAAACTGTTATGCGCTCGTTTCTCAAGGTCGGACGCGGGTCGTTGAGTCTATTCTATTTTTCTAAGATTGCAATGCTCAGACTATTGCGGTTGCCTTGTTACTGTAGATCAAATGAAAGCCTCAAACCGATTAACAGCCTCCAATGCACCATGGTAAACTGTTTGTCGATACGCACGTACTTTATTATGCGTATTTGATTAATTTGAAAGGTTTGTCCAACGAGATCTTGGTTAAAATGGCGAATGCATTGAGAGCAATTATGGCAGAATCGTCAAATGACAATAATCAGTACTGGAGAGCATGAGTCCATAATCTCTTTATCGCTTGTTACAATATAATATAATAACATCCAATTTGCGTAGCTGGGAAATTTCTTTAAAATTAAATAGATCACAGATGGTATAGAAAAAAAAGGATCCTGATATGCCAGCTACCATTCATTGCTTTCTTCTATGGCAATCATGCTTTATGTCACGCAAAAAAAATTGGTTCAATGGTATCAACGGTATCACTGGTGGTCTTCACTAGTTTCTGGCTCCAGTCCAAGCAGAAATTTAATAAGATCCTTACATGCCGGGCTTAATAAAGTGCCAGCGGAACCATCTTTTGTTTAGTATTGCTGCACGTGGCAACGCCACTAGTGATTTTCTACTGTCGTTGCTTTCATCGTCGGATCTACGTTATTAATATACATTGCGACGCTTTACTTGTTCCTTATATTGTCTAGCTGATAGGTCTTAATCATTCGAGCTACCTGCTCTTTTTAACGGCTACGTGGTATAAATTAACAAGTGGCTTCTTGTTTGTTCAATAATTGAGCACTTTGTATAGGATTTTCAATCATATACTTCGTCTGTATCGCAACAGTTTATTTGCAAGGATTTTTTGTCTTTGAAAGTGAAGTTCCAGACCACAATTGATATTTTGTCTTGTCAAATAATCTAATATTGACTCTGCTGTAAGATTACTGTTTAGATATATTTGAATACCCCTCTACTATTCCTTGTAATTCTTTAAGGAACTCCGCGCAAAAAACCTTCCACGGAGGTCTATCTGCGAGTAATTTGTATGGAGTGACAAATACTGTTTTGCATATGATGCATCTGATGCGTGAGAATCCAAAAAGTAACGCCTGAATCCACTAAAGATGCAGACGCGAATGATACGTAGAACATAGACTCTTAAAAAACAAACCGTCTGCACAGTTGAAAATTCTTGTGTGAGTCATAAACCTGCGGAAGCACAAAGGATACAGGGAGAGGATATTAATTTGAATAGGAAGGTAACGAGAAATAATGCCAAAAAAACACATACAGCTTGCCTGCTATGACTGGAATAACGGTCTGCATGTCGACTTAGTGACAAGCTGTCTATTAACCGGACCTTGAGGCGTGTGGACCTTCGAATGAATACGAATACTTTGTCTTGGAGATCAGCCATCTGATCCAGTATTAACGCAGTTCAAGACGTAAAACCCGAATTATGCATTGTCTAGTGTATTTATCATCTAGCCGCGATTTCAAATCCGTATACCGCGCCAAAGTACCTAGGTTCCTTGTGTACGACTATCTGTCTCATACACAATCATTGATACCCATGGGAATTCATTTTTTGACATCTGAGTCGGCTTCGCACAAAGAGGCGTACATCTCTATCGATTGTGAAAGATACACGATTTCTGGATATTCTTGGCGCATCTAGTTGTATGACAAGTTATCTTGGCAAAGTTCGCAACATAGGCGGTTTTACCAAACTCAGCGTACGTTTTCAGTGATTCTAGGAAATGACACTAAGTAATTATATTTATTATATTTTATATTCGTTATTTACACCTATTTCAAATGCACGTACCCATAGAGACCCCTCAAAGAGTAGTATTTATTGATTTATTGACGATACGCATATAATGTCAGGGTTGGGCACCAGTAGGAGTTACTAAGTGCATGACATTATTTTAGAATCGTCGATTCTGCATGACACAAACACACGCACATAAGGGATATATGTCATTTGTTCAGTTCACCTTTTCTGACAGTACTATATATAAACTGTAGATACTATAAATAGCATAAAAAAGCAAATTCAATTAGTTGCTTTTACTTAGTTGTGAATTATATAGCGATATAATGATCTAATTTTTGTTTATTTTTTAGGAAAAAAATTTGTCTTGTTTCTTATTTGTTTATCTCAATGTTGTCATTCCATTAATAGACATTATATTTTTCATATCTATACCTTGAGTGTGCACCTTGAACAAAGTACCGAAAACAGTATCAGCATAACAAAAGCTTTGTGAGGCCTCACAGCGCGTACGTATAATGTACGTATTGTAGTTTTAAACTAAGATAAGAAGCTCGTTCCGAACATATTTATCATTTCTTTTTTCTTTTAACACATAATCTGATATTTAGACTGTGCTTTTATCTACGTAACTATAATAATTCATAAATTAGGAGGAAATCTTACGTATAACTACAGTTTACAGTCGGGGAAGTGTATGAATCTTGCTTATATAGACATCGTCTGTTTTATTTTTATAGAAGCAACCTTGGCTGAAGAACATCTGTCGCTTAGTTTTCACGAAGTACTTGTCTCTGTGAGATACAATACGGTTCGCGTATGTATTCGTACATAATGAGGTAGATAAATAAGAGAAGGATTTACGTTGAGCATGTGTGGATAATGAATCAGGTTCAATACACCTGACACAGATAAACAGGCTTTAAACAGAAGACTTAAGATAAGTTTTTGGATTGAAAAGTCCGAAGCGAACCTAGTGCTTTCAGAATGTGCTAGACTTGTCTTCGAATGTTCTTCTGAATAGCTTGTTTTCAACTATCCTTCTAAGACAATCTGACGAATCCTGCTTCTGATTAGAATCCTTGTTATTTTTAAAGGTAAAGCCACGCGGTTAGGATTGTACATGTCTTCCAATTACTCTGTGAAATCTCTCGTTTACTTCAAACCTTCATTTACGGTAACCTACAAGCTGGGTTTTTATAACAATATATATACAAACCCAGTATAGATGTATACGTAAACACTATGCTCTGTGACACTCATCTATAGAACTGAATATAACAGAGCAAAGCCTGCACAGTGATACACTAATCTCTGATTTACAATCTTTGTATTAATAATTTTTAATCATACTTGAGGCACACGCTTGAACAAATGATTTTGACACCTAACGAATCAATGCTCGTGATAGTCTCTAATCTACCCCGTCTTAAGGTGAGAACAGTCACTGCACGCTGAGGGCATCTTTATTCTTAAAACACTTCTCCGGCTTTAACGCGCGACCCACATATTGTGCGTATCAAATAAAAGCGCCCAAATTTGTTTACACGCCTATATAAGAATAGAGCGATCACTAGATTCGTTTACCTGTATAAGAACAATTAACCCGGTCCTCAGACTGTTAACAACGGCACCCATTTTCTATATAAGCTAAGGCAACACGAGCTGTCACTGATGCAGCAGCTCATCTATTTGGTTCAATCGAATTATATTGCAATCTTGCCGCCTCTCTATGCTCACAGTTGTTATATGACGTATAACTGTTGCTACAGACAACGTCGGAGTACGACAACGTTTAAATAAAGCTGTTTACTAAATGTGAAACCTATCTACCAGCCTTCGTGCTTCTTGACCACTACCTAGGTATGCCCTCGGTAGTATTTGCTCTGACTGATCAATGCTCGGGCACTACTATAACATTCCCAAGCAAGAGAGGCCTTTTGGACTGATCACTTTGCCCATCACCAGCTTGCCACCATCTGAAATCTAATACACCATCGTGGTATCGTACTAGCCGTTGCTGTCGTGTCTGCTGTTGCTGCAAGGTCTGCCATTACCACGATTGCTGCTGGACTTACTACATTCAAAGCATTTTAATCGAGCTATGAACAAGGTGATACGAAGATAAACGACCCGAACAGAAAACACAATGGGACGGTAGAGTAGGGTGTACGTAAAGGGGTGCATAAGATGGATGGCCATCGAAAACGAGTGTTGTATCTCCACTGAGAAGCTCCACTGATATACTATTAGACCTATGTAATAGGTTTATTGTGCATTTTCGGCGTGCCATAATATGTCGCCACTGCAAATCCAACTTCTTATGGATCTTGTCACTGAAATTGATCTTTTTCCATCAATAGAAGCCACTATAAAGCTTCTCATTCTCTCAGCTGATTCTATATATATATTTGATCAGCAAACCCCCATAACAGAGAATATTAATCGAAGAACGGTTAACAAATATATCTAATGTTGTAAAAGTTAAACAGTTTATTACACGTAAATTCTTTAAAATATCAATGGACATATAGTAAATTCATACATCTTTTATGAATTTTTCTAATGGTTCAATCGTACCCGCGGACAGGTGAGGCCTGAGCCAACAAAAAAACATGCGGTGAAATATTGATATCTTATTATTGAGATAACCTTCAGAAATATCAAACCATATAGAGCATATTGAAACCCTGAAGGCCAAAGTGAGAAATAATAATTTAAGTGATCGGGCCGGCAGCAGCGCTGGTAAGTAACCCGAAAAGCTCCACGTAACCCTTCGAAATACGTAAAATATGATAGCTCTCACAGATAAATACAAAGCAAACCAATCCAATAGACGAATGCACTGCATGTTTTTTTTTCTACACACAACAGATAAAGCCTATGTGGTCATACAAGAATGATGTCGATGTAACCGGCACCTTCAGATGTTTTGCCAAAACAGGCGTATTTCTCGAGATGTTATTGTGTAACTATGCATCGAAACGCTAAGGTTGTAGTGGATCTCAAATAGGAAAGGCGTTCAATAGCGCGCGCAGTTGACGACGATCGGCTACGATTAGAGTCATCCGGGTCGCTTTGGCGTCGGAAACTCTCTTGTCTTCGGAGACTCCATATCACCACGTGTCAGTGTATTGCGCGTCATCTTTCCGTAGGACAACTAACGAAAAAGGCTGAATCTGACAAACACGTTCAGAGACTGGCGGAATTAACCCTGTGGTGAATGCAACGGACAAAAACGAGATGACAAAGAACACTGACCCCAATTCTAGGCTAAAAATTGTATTATTTTACAATAGATTTCTCTATATCGTAGGGGAGGTTGGAAATACGTGGGAAGGCCCAGAAATGTAGGCAGGACAGGAACAGACAGGGTCGTGCAGCCAGATAGACGTATATTTCCGAGAGCTTTATCATGCAGATGTGCGCCATTTGTTGAATCTTTTTCCGTTCATTTTAAAGAATAAGCGTTACAAGTTGTTTTTCAAATTAATCAAGCTTTCTTTTCAGTTATCATCAATTGTACTTGGCTTGTGTGTAAACACTGAATTTTATCTTACGTTTTCTTTATGACTTCTGATTCTCTGCCATTTGCATTTCCTTTGTGTAAACCTTCGAAGCTTTTAAATAGTTCTATTGAATCGCTAATTCGCATAATGATCATTCGCCGAAGGAAATGATCCGGCGTTTGGTGTTTAGTAAACCTTAATTTCGCAAAGGGAAAATGTTAACTGTTCCCATTATTAGTTATTTTTATTTCTTTTCCGGCGTCAATCCCATTATTCTCCACGGCGTTGTTTTATAATGTCCTTAACATTCGGATGCAAATGCTAAGTCGCTTTGCTTGTAGTGCTCAATTTCCAACTTTTATTGGCGCAGAATTAAAGCGGCTATGAAATGTGGGGTGCTGTCGTCAATGTACTATATTTAGAGTAAACAGGATATTTTTTTAATTCAAGCTATTCGATAAAATTACCCCATGTGAAACCAATGAATTAAACCCATATGGAAGGGTCGTTGCAGACGTATGGGACTCGCATTGAATGTGTATGCACGTGTAGGTCAGACATCAAGTACCATTTACAATATACCCCGTCGTTGTTGTCATAACAGGTAATCGCTGTTTCTATCTCTACTAATCTAATCTCTACTATTTTCTGCAAAAATTTTAATTAGTGAACACATTTCGTATTAGATACAAGCGATAAACACCATTGCGGTTTTATTCAAAACGAAGAGAAAGTTGCCCAACAAACGTAACGCTAATTCAGATTATTTCGGGTACATACATCCATTCTTCTTAAGCTTTTTCTGAATGATTACACGGAAGAAATACGTGCGTTGTGTAGAGAAACCAGAGAGAAAGCATAGGCGATTTATTGCCGTAAGTACCGTGCCAGGTAGGTGAAATTTTGGTAACATATTATAGCCAAAAAACCTCAAAAGGTTTACATTTATCCTGATACAGTCCAACAATACAGTCAGAGATAGAAGTATGGTCAGTTTAGCTTGTCATCCGGGCATTTAAAATTGTTGAGCTGGTATAACTGGCACTTCCCAAAAGCCTTGTTTATGTTGATATAATTCAGCAGCATAAATGGAAAGCTACTGGCTATAACTATCGTTATATTTTTTCTTCGTTCTAGTGTTTTCCTAGCCGTCACCGAGGCTCTGTTTAGTTTCCGCTTTGGAATCGTCATCACTCCAGTCTCTGTCTAGTTATCTCTACCTATTTTCAGCTGTTGGTAATGCTTGTAGCTTTAACTAGTTACGTGGGTTATTTTTGTAGCAACGCTCGCACAAAAGTTGTTTAGCTTTCCCATATCGCAACCTGTACCTTTCGCAGGCTTCTGGCATCAGATCTGACATCAAAACGGGAAAGATCACCGCCAAAGCTTCGAGGAACCGATGCCGCTTAGGTAACTGTTTCACGTACTTTGCAGCTTCCGTTAATACTGCGACGTTTCTGCCGTGATATACCCTTTCAGACAGACTCCACACCTGCTTCAATTTAGGGTGTGTATCTTCCATTTGCAATGCTCCAACTTTTTGCGGAATGTGCAGTTCATGCGGTGACTACTCCGGAGCTTGATCTGCTAACTCCTTTGCAAGTACCACTTTACCCAGAAATATCTCTGAGGCAGCTTAGGCAATTAATTAGGAATCGCTTCTTCGATGGAGTCAACGTCCATCGCCCTGCAATAGTCACTCAACTTTTTTTTTTTACTTTTTCTTTGATTAGTCAACAACTCTTTGAATGTACGCTCTGAAATACCCAGCACGTATACTTCATTCGTGCAACTGACGTCCTCTGCGTCCTATTCATGGAGACCGCCTTCAACTATATGGAACAGGTGGCTGTCTACTGCCATGCCGACCTTCAATCCGAGCATCCACTGCGACCTCACATAAACTCGTATAGCTAACGGCGTTTTACTAATATTATTTGGGTGAAGTTAGGGGCCGACGACATATGTCAACATGGCCGTGCGTTTTCTCTGTTGCGGGTGGTTTCCCCCAAACTAAAGTGATACCTGTTGCCTCCACTAGTGTTAAAAAAGTTCCAGTAACGAAATATGGAGTCTATCCTCCCATCTGAAGCTGCGCTCATCTTTTCGTAACCATGTCAAACTGTCAGGGTTCGGATGAGCGCTTCTGTACTGCTAACCCATAGACATAAATGTATCTTGTGGAAGACAGTCCCTTGTGGCAGTTGAGCTTTGCCGATGTCTGTGACACGCGCCGCACCTTTATAGTAGCCCTGACAACGCATCCTGCAGGCGTACATTAACCTAGCTTAGAATGCGGCTACTACCCATTCATTTCAATTTCCAAATCTTGTTTACGCATATAAAATTTAAAAAGGGAATAAAATTTAAATGACACACTTATGATGGAGTAAGAGATTTTTCCAATAGCCTAACTTTGGAAAATTTTTAGTTTGGTGCTACGATATATGCTACGAATGGGCCATATGTACAACCTAAATTCTATACTCAAGAAAATAATGTTTCTGTAATGGTATATTTTGAACATTTTTTCAACCTCAAAGCTTATTAAGGGGAAAAACAAAGCATCGTTCTTTCGATACACCTGTGGTACTGCATTTCTTTAGCGCTAACCTAAGATTCGGGTCATCTGCACTAGAGACTGGTAAAGGCATTCTTCGTTTAGCTACTAACTCTTTCGTTTTGGCCCATAGATTAGTATTTGTTGATAGGACTGTTCGAGCAAATTAAATGCTTACAGAAGCTCGGGCAGTAGGTAACAGCTACAACTTGGTGCAGGTTCGAACCCGGCCATAAACAGACTTCATCTCACACTGAGAGCCCGCCGTCTGTCTGACAGAATGCCTAACAGCGATACCGAACGTAAAACTCGAAACATAGAGGTAACTATAACTTCACGGCACCTATTTACTACTACGGTGCCCTATTTAAAATTCTATGACGTATTACCATATGATCCAATCAGTTCACTATTTCTATTGAATAGCTAGCAAGATTTTATCCAAATTGGTAATTATATGATAGAAATGTCGTGTTTCAGTGAAATACTGGTTGTGTTTACGCTTCGACCTGCAAATTTTATTTTTTCAAGATTAAGTCAAAATAGTTTTTTTTTTTTTCACAATAATAAGAACCGAAATACCTTCAAATATGCGTATGTAGATACTAGTCTTTAATTGCCCGGACGTATAACTAATAACCACATGGCGAGTTAGGCCCTTTCAGTCAATGGTCATTTCGATCTCAGCCTTCAATGTTGAAACGAAAAATAAAAAAACATATTCCAATAGCTACGTTTTGACGCCTCGCTAGGTCTTTAGTGGCAATTACTCACGGGACTGAAAATAATATGTCGTACCGATTGTAGGTTAGTAAAGATCCACTCCATAATGATATCAATCCTATTCAAACCGTAATAGCGTAATCATCTTTTTTTTTTTCGAAAAAAATCAGTCTATAATAAACAAGCCCCTATATTTTTTCCTGTAGATAGCTATAAATCATTTTTTTTCCCATTGCAATAATAACTTCAAGATCTCAACATCCCACTTCTTAACCTGGTTTTCCATTGATAAAGCTCCGGCTCCAGAAGAACATCATTTCTTCATATCTTTTTTTTTGTGAGATTTAGATTGCAATATCGCTGCACGTTACTGCTTGGTACATATCTGTATGATGCATCTCATGAGATGTTTTTCGTTCCGTCCTACATGTCCACGCACACAATGTCAGCCTCTCTAAATATTAACGCTATATATCATTTTCAGATCTAGCCACGACACTCATCTATTCACGCAAAATACGAACGAATTTCTCTGCGTGTCCTCAGCAGACTGACAAAGGACTCACTATTATCATCGGCTCAAACGGAAAGGGGTCACTAGGAGAACTCCGTTAGTCGTTGAGCAGTACAATGGATTTATAGGACAACGCGAAACACCCGTCTGTAACTGGCGCAATACCTTTTTGGCGGGAGCATTTTGAATAAAGCGGGCTCGCTCCGTTGACCCACTGCCGTCATCTGCTAATTCAATTTTTCATTTACAATGCAGTCATTCATCCATTTTCTATTTCAACTGTCACAACTCGGCTACAACTACCTTTCGCTTCTGGTGATGAAATATCAGCGTTTGCAAATCATACACGGTATATTCTCTGACACGTGACATATTATTTTTCTCGAGTAACTGACAAAAATCCGTTCATCCATCGAATCGCAGCGTGAGCCTTTGTCTGGTTATAACAGTCCGATAACAACCAAGTAGCTGCATTTCCTTTACTCCGTTTGCATACAGCAGAAAATACGATAGATTTATTTTGTCTTGATACAAGAAACTACATAAAAAAAAAAAAAGTATAAATCAGGAAACGAAACGTATGATTTTTGCTAACACTCCTTTGATAAGGATTTGTTAAACAAACGTTTAATAGAAGAGCCTTGAAAGTATGCTGCCGACATGGAAGCTTATTCAATCGACGATATCCAAATGTAGAAAAACAGGCATCATTAAAGTGTACTACTACAATCGACGTAGTCTAATAAGACTTCTGCGATACAAAGCAGAACTGACAATTTCAAATATTTCTCTGGTCCGCCTAATTCACTAAGTGTCGTTTTATGGTAGAGCGAAACACAAATAACTTTATAAGACACCAGTTTCTTGCATAGGAAGTCGGCAAACAATGATGATACCGTCGATAATTAACGGACGATTTGCTTCAAAATTAAATGCCCGGCTCATATCGTGAACGGAACGGCAACGGTACCGGTGCAGCGAAGAGCTCAGGCAGACATTCGACTCATTTCTTAATTAAATGCACTTCAAATTATTTGTGTAATGATCATGTTCCAAAAATAATTTATGCAGATCTTATGAAGTGAAGCATTTCCGTAAATGTTTAGAAATTAGCCGCTTGGTGGAGCCCATGAGAGTCCTTTATGCGACAATTTATTTCATAAAATTTATCAAGGTATTTTGAGGTAGTTTGAGAAACATCCACCTAGAGAGGTTTTTTGAATTTCTATGATTTTCAAGGATACTAGCTTTGCAATGCTACTCGTGCATGCTTGACAAATGGTGCCGTTTTCGCCGACGCCGAACGCGCCGCTATATGTATCAGAGAAAGTGATATCTGTCAGTCTGGCCATTGCTGTCGCCCCATTTGTAACATAGTAGATGTAAGCCAAAAAATATAAAGAGAACGTTTCACACCTTAGGTAGACAACTCTACGCCACGTTTTTTGCGAAGATACATTGTCTCTGTGGAAAATAGTTACCAATATGTACGGGTTGGAAATAACCTAGCTTAACATTATCTAAATGTGTGACGATAGCGACAAGTGCATAATGCGAAATTTTGAATAATTATTGTAGAGATCCAGACTTCAGTGGTGAAACAAAATTGCTTTTTTGCCACATCCCTTCTTGAAGGGTCTCCACCGAGGGAAGCTGATCATCAATCAATCAGACAGACTACTATGCATAACAAAGAGATATCTTCATTTTTCGCTAGAAATGTCGTAACGATGGCTTGGGCTAGTACTGTATATTACAGGATGCAGAATCATCGGCGGACTATATATATTCTATATATTCTATTTGATTTATGCTAACGGGAAGAGATAATTCCTTGATCTTATGAGGAAAACCGATTGACAACAAGATATGCACTTAATGGCGTATGTATTTATTCAATTAATTACAATTTTACTAATTTCGTACGTTTTATTGCCTCACACAACAATGTTAACAACACTAACTGAGTCAGCCAAGCAGACCGCGTTGGATTCGGTGTGAGTTTATCTGAAGCTCGTCTCGAAAATTCAAAAACTGTTCGGTATCGGCAAAAACCACTATCCGCACTCAGAATTATGACAGCCACTTCAGCTCATCGAAGGATATGCTCGTACCACTCCCGCCTAAACATGTCTTCGTCAAATTTCAGGAAGATAGTTATTGTATTAACGTTCTGAATAGTGTTCAAGGGATAGGTATCAATATACCTGCTTTAATTGATTGCTGAAATGCTTCAACAAATCAAGCTTGCTTAATTATGTTTGACATTGGACTCGTGCAGCTACATGCACGTGCACGAATTGGCTTCGTAATTTCATTTAAAGCTAGATGAATTGCTTTAGCATTGTTCAGCCTGTGAAGGGATATCGAACCTGGAATAATTCAAGTGGTGTGAAACGGTTTTGTGTAACAATGGTGTCCGCTATGTCTAGAACTGAGACAGTTTCAAAGATAGCGTATATGAATACGTTTGGCAAAAACTATGTTATCTACTAATAGTCTTAATCTGTGTGAGTAGTTCTCCAAATCAGCAGGTATTGCTGAGGATTTTGAATTTCATGTTATAACTGTTTGTCTGTAACGACAGACTAACAGTCATATAGTAAAAATAAGTGACGATCTTTTTTTGTCGAAAACATTATGTATTTTAGCGATATGTTCAAAGTTTCGATGTTCTCTTAATGAAATATTTAAACACTGGCCTGAAACTATAACTTGAGCAACTAATCGTACATAAGTAAGTCATAAATCTTAGAGCTTACTAGGACTATCCTTTCTAATCGTAAAAGGCTCCTAGCGATGCTGCAATATCGATTCGATTTTAAGAACTAACCTTGTATGGATACTCTAATTGCAAAAAAAAAAAAAAAAAGAAAAAAAAACTAATTGGAAAAGCTAACGTTTTATTCTGTTCTCACGTCCAATGAATAATGATTTAAGCATAACAAAAAAAAAATTTTACATCATAGATTAGCTAATAAAGAAATTCCATAAAATGTGTAGAAAATCGAAGCTTATAGAATATCTACCGCTAGCATCTATATTATTTCACATTGTATTTGCGTTTCTCCTATGAACCTAATCGCTTACGATGACTATTTTAACCGTTTAATTTATCAGGTCTCATACTGATTTCATTCCTGTGAACAGAGTCAGCTCCGAATGGAATGAATAACTTAGTTCTTAAACCGCCTAGTTTTCTTTACTTCTTCGTATCGAATCAGGTCACCTCATGCCCCCGAGGAAAAAAATTGTTTGAAAAGCTTTCTCTTCGCTTGTTCTCGTGTGTCATGACAGTATTAGTTTCGACTCGCTTTGAATTTTTCCAGCCGCTAGATGGTGCAACAACCCCAGATGGCTATGGCTGATGGGAACGTTGCGCTCAAGGCGCCATCTGATGATCGATTGCTTTTAACGTCTTTCGCTTTCCGCCTTCTTCCCTCACCAGTTTGTGGTGCACGGTTCAAAGATTGTCGGGTGGTGTTAGAAAGAGTGTGACGAGGAAGTGAAGTTCTTGCGCATAGATAATTCCTCATCCTCTGTATGCAGAGCAAAATCGAAACCAGTAGGGGTCACGGTAGCGTTAAGTTCACAAAAAAGGAAGGAAACTCGACTATTACAACCGTTTTGCAAAAAAAAAACACAAAATAATCATTCTGTCTTTGGAGTATCTAAGCTTGTCGTTAATTGTTTGTTCAATAAAGTTTGCACATGTTCTTTTATTTATACATTGCTTATAAATTTTAAATTCAAAGCAATGCGTTGGTATTAATTGAACATAGCATATTAGGGTTGCGTCTTCTAGCTTTAGATTTTAGGTAACGTATTGAGCCCTCACAACGCTTAGCAGAATATTTTTTTGGTTTCTAGACGGAGTGGTAGATTCAAGTCGAGGCTATTTTTATCCATCCATTACCCTTTTTACCAGCGTAGTACTATTTAGAGCTACTGGCCGGCATTCCCATTAAAAGTGATGCCTATTTGACTATAGAACCGCCACCTACCTTAATTATTGATCAATAGACAAGCAACAACTTGCCTGACCCACGGACTTATCGGCCCATTCGTCAGCTTATTGTGCAAAGACGGTATAGGATCACGATCTAGTCATAAGCACGGCGGAAAACAAGCATTCTTTAAGCGACAGTTTATGTTCGAAAAAAATATACGTCTCTAAGATGATGAATTTCCGAGCTTATGTAAATGTGAATGGAGGCACGTCCTTTTCAAGCAGGAGCAGCTGTTACGCCGTGAAGTTCTCATACATTGCACTGACAATATGTCGGTTAGGATGACAACTCAGGCGAAAGATTTGCTTAGCCGTCAGGCGAACTATACCAGTCACCGTCCCATGTCGGCAGGACGTGCAAACTCAGTCTATCGGACAGCGGTTGAATGAACGGCGTTTCTTAAAGTTACATCATTCGACACACCCAGATGTGAGTATGCAGGCCGTGCTCGCGTCTGCGTCGTTCGAAAAAACAGTAAACTCTTCTTGTAATTTCTCACATATGTACAAGTGTCGTATACCCGATGACTCAGCTAGATACACTTAGATGTTCAATAACAATATGTTTGTTATTACTCTTTGAAGTGATAGAATTTACCTTTGTACATTATGTGAGCGGTAGTCTTTATTCAAGGGCCATGCCACCTATAGGGCAAAACACGGTACTCCTTCAATTAGCTTAATTTTTTCATTGTTCTTCGCACAGCGTTATGGGAGAAGGCTGACACGGTGGCACTTTGGTTGCATACGAGGAGATTTGGGTTTCATCTACTCATATGTTTTTAGCATATTAGTTTATACGATTCGTCTTTGATTGATTCGGATGCCAGCTTTTGCGGAAATGATGTCGCTCGAAATATATCACAGTAACTGTGCCCTACTATGAACTAGTTGAAAAAAGACGTCATATAATATCCAATCCATTTCTAGATAGCGTACTGACCGCACAAGCATGTTGTTGTAAACCCTCTACTAGGCTTTTCAACAGGTCTGACGCTGTTGTAGAGGCGGAGCTGTCAGTAAACATACAGGTTATTTCAAATCTTATTTCACCAGGCTTTGCTTAATACGAGCAGAAAGCCTGGTGCATTAATGATGATTGTGTACATTGGTGATTGAAGCTACTAACAGTACAAAATGAACATAACGATCACGACATATCTTAGCCATGCAGACACTCAAGTTATAACCCGTCTCCCCAAAATAATCCAAAACACCGATTAGTTAATTTCCCAAACTTGTTAATCCCTGTCTTTAAAAACTTATTTAGGTTTCATGTTCGAAAGGCTCACTGTTCTGCCCTGCAGCCTGTACTCGTTGTGCAAATAACAAAACTCGTAACAAACTGTCGTTTTTTTGTTAATTAATGGCTTATTCAGTCAGCTAATTTTCGACTGTGCCTAAAGCTATAGATTACGTTTATTAATTCAGTACCATGAGGGGATGCACCCAATGTTAACAGCGTTTGATATAAAACTGACGCAAAACCTCAGAGAGCTTTTACACAGATTGACTTCGTGTGACTATTGCCATTTTGCATACTTGAATTTTCTGGTCAGAACGGATGACCAACGATAGCCTTGTAGAAACTATATAAGCCTTTTAACCCACTCATATGCCTGCTAGGAGAAATTGAGGTCTGCTGAGTATTAACAGCTCGGTACGACACTATGTGCTTTTTTCGTATCTGTTCCTTTCACCCTTTCGTTGAAACGCTACCACTCGCTTTTGTTAAATCTCAGCCGAACTATCGTCAGCCATGGACCTGTTTTGCGGCCGTCTCCTTGTATACGCCTTCAGTCTATCTCTTCCACTGGATCCTGTGTGTCAGCTTATGTCGCATGTATATATCCAATTATTTTTATGGAACATTATTTTCCGTAAAAAGACTAGCCGAGAAACGGATGCAAACATTGTTCCCCTGTTCTGCGTTACATTCGCATTAGAAATTAGTTATTGCTGCTTACGAAGTGAGTTAATCTTGCATACAGAATAACGGTCCTGTCGTGGCCCGATTTGCCTACGGCCTTTTTCCTTTGTGGTTTCTTTACCGACAACCTATGTTAGATCTCGGCTGATAAAAGCTCTTACAGCACAGTGTTTACGTTTCCAGGTTTATGTCAATTCCCTGTTTCAAAAATGCATTAAATTACCATACGACAAGGAATACTGGTGATCTTTCCAGGTTATTTGAATTCAAGTCTAGAATAGTTAAGGTATTTGTTACGCCACGAAAATTTTGTAAATGCTTAAACTTGAAAAGAAAATATTCGTTACGAAATCAGTATTATAATGCATTTATCATATTTTCGTTAACATGGCGAAATGTTGATGAAAATTCAGTGCTGTTTTTGATATCTGTAAAGGTATAGGACTATTCAAGGCGAAATACAAAGTATTTTAATAAAAAATGCGCGCCGAATGACTGCATTATTATTATTATTTTTGTCCGGGGGCACTGTAGGGTTGGTCATTTGAACAGATACCTCCGCTTGTGTTAATTTCTAGCAATGCCAGTTACAAACAACAAATTTAGAGTTATACCAGGAAAACTAATTCATATATGCTTCAAATGTAAGTCCTAAAATGATTCGTGATCGAAATGGCTTCCGACAGAGTTGACTGAAGCTTCGCTGAAAGAATCCACCACTTTCGAGTTAAACACCTGTTATAGTCACGAGATATTGCCTTTTTCCCGGCGACCATGTAGGCCGAACCTGCTTAGGATCCTCAGGTCGTGGCTAGTTCAGACAAAAATGTGTTGGATGTTTAATCATAACCTTAGAATTTTCTTCGTTGCGCCAAACAAACTGTTCCGTATTTTTTTCTCAGTAATGCCAAAGCGAGCCGTTTTAAGTCGCGACTGAGAACCTACGTTTTTACAACAATTTTACTTACAATTGACAAATTGAAGTAAGTGTAAAAACCATTCAAGCAGCTTACTGCTTTGGTGGACAAACATGAATTAACACCCGTGTTTATGTGTACATGCAAGTGTGCGTATATCACCTTGCTTGCTATCGTGCAGACTGAACGACATCTGCATACGTATGTATATCTTTAGAATGTTTATCCCACTTACTTGGGTACATGAAAGTGTCTATAATTTCGAAATACTATTAGGCTAAATATAATACTATCCGACACTATTAAAAAAAGGTCATAACGATTGTCTTGCCAAACTTATTCAAAGGGTTCAAGCGACTTTTAAAGCTACGAATATCTAAATCACGCTCCGTATCTTTGCAGTGCTTCCATTGCCCATGTCGCCTTGAAGAATTTAGTAATACAAATCAAAAATAGAAATAGGCGCACTTGCCCAATTGATTCTACTGACTGTATAGCGTTAGCGCACATTTTAACCCCATATGTTACACGAATCGTAGGATTCACTAGCCGTGCAGGAAAAACGTTCCTTACCATTTACGCAACTTGCAGATTTTAGATTTGTGGCATTGCTATATGCGTGTTTCAGTGGCTAATAGATGATAGGGAATAGCGGCAAACTCTTCGAGTTTGGCCAATGCTCTCATCTCGTGTGCTTAACATAACACAATTTGTATATGCATAAGTGGTATATGGCACTGCACGGTGTTTTTGTTTGTCTTAATTCTACTATGATCTATCCACACTTGAAATGCGCTTGTAAATAAGCCAGATGGTATTCCTGTTGTATGATTTACTCTGAGGTTTGTTTTGTAGCCATGAGTGGCGTTTGAACCTGTATACAGTCAGACGCCAACTCTATGCGGTCCCTATTTAATCGCGTGTAGTAATAGCTAAATCAAATTGATTTTGCCGATAATACTACGACGAACGCCCGCGCACACCACTTTTTTTTTTTTTTCTTTTTTTCTTTTTTTTTTCTTGAAAAATTTTCTTGAAAATGGATGCACGATCTATATAACTATAGACTCAAAGGGACTTCTCAATTTTTTTTCGGTATAAGAAATTCGTACGATGATTGAATTCAGCATTTAACCTAAATACAGAAGAAGGCTATTCACTGTCCTTTTCGTTATTTAACAAACAACCGGTAATTTTTCATTTGTGTTTACTGCACGCCAGATTTGCGCAGATTGGGTTTAGCGTCTTCTCTCCGACACAGCCTAATCTCAGTGCTTTATGAGTCGATATCGATGATAAGTAAGTACCCGTAAAATGCTAGCTAAGCACGAGAAAACAACGCATCTTTAAATGTCAGTTCAGTTCATCGAAAATATTAATAATCTGCTTCCATGTGTGCACTCTCATGCGTGTAGGAGACGTTCCCCAGAAAACGTCGTCGTGCATACATATCTAGTGACTTTAGACTGAAACAGAAAAGCAGAACCGCACCAGTTTCGTGTTTCAGTAGCTTGGCTTATTAGTTCAAGTTCAAATTTCATAAAACTTAACTTCATAATAGATTGAACAACTTAGTAGAATAGGACGGCCCGGCTCAGACTGCTGTAGAAAACGTATTTTTGGTATAAATGAGACTTGCGATGCATCTGGTCTCATAGACGGCATACGACGGGAAGACAGCGTAGCTAAGGGTCGTGCAGGGTATAATGTCAAACACAACAGACAACGTTTAGAATACGTGCATCGTTGTTTCACGAAATTGGACGCAAATACGATGTCTGAATTATATTTTGTAAATAATAACGGTTTACCTATTAGTATTATAGAACCGAATTAGTTATAGGACATCACCTGCATATGTACAATTGCTCTAAACTTATGATAGAATTAGATCATGATAAAATGTGCATTTTTTAGCATGCTTCTTGAACATCCCTGATGTACAGATGAACGTGAAGCGTCACATGCTCTAATAAACCTTCACTGGTATAAAATCGGAATTGTATGTAAAACTAGTGGCACGCTATTTACTCTTTCCTTAGTCTTTTCTAAGCTAAAATGCTAGCCATGGCTCTGTGCAGCTAAAAAATTTCCTGCTCATCTTTTGACCATTAAAGTGACGTTATCATTGCGCTTGCTCCCTCGTGTACATTGTTACTCACCGAGTCATCCAGTCACAGTACTAGGTTATAAAACATACCGTTATATTAATTCGCGCAGTTATTCGATGTCGGTTCCCGTTCCATCATGACCTATGCTATGCGCCACGCTATGCGTATGTTTTCTCCTCTCTTCCATTATGTGACATCAGTGTTCCACTTTCTCCTAGTACGACCGTTACCTCTCTGTTTCGAGGTGCTGTCACGATGAATGGAAAGCGAACGGAAGGAAGCCTTTCATTGAAGGGTGCATACATCAAGACCACTAACCGACTCTTCAATGCGTCGATCCCTTGCTCGTTCTTCCCCAAGGGACCGCATATGTGTTAGCCTTCTATAGCCCTGAGGTCGCTAATTGGTTGGTTAAGTGCTACCAGACATCGCAATTACATTCCATGGGAGCATTGGCGATCCGGACGGGAATTCTGTCGGCTGCAGCCGTGACCAGAACGTCAGTCCATTTCCTCATTTCAGCTGAGAAGACCCGGTGACCCGAAAGCTGTATTCCAGTGCACTCTAAGCGTAGCACCTATCAACAGATAGGCAAAAACCGACAGCCGTCGACGGTATAGACGCCGCACACAGATGATAAATCCTCTAGCACCTTATTCGCAAAGCTTAACCATTCCACGGTTCCCGATGTCCTCGGCCACGACATATTGCCTGCAGGCAGCGGATGGCGGAAACTAGTAATCCTATTCCAGCCGTCTCTGGCCTGCTTACCGAGTTTTCGTGCTTAGTCTTCAGACGCGTGCCTCCGTTGTAAATGATGAACATCTTACTTCCATCCCCCGTCTTTCCCACCTTTGACCTCTTCAAATCATATATATAAGAGCAAGTATGAAACTGTAGTAATAGAGCAAGTAATACAGTTATTACATTAACAAGACTAAGAGGCCAGGAAGAGTTGAAGACGTGAGTCCGTCGCCTTTTTGAAGGACTAGATGCAAGTCTTCCTCTACGCCGAGCGTAGAGTCCTTCTCCTGGTGGTACCAACAGCTGGCAACCATGCTCTTCCTTCTTCTCGATAGACTCACTATATCGGACCCTAAGACACTGTCGTCGCCGCCGTTACTCCTTCGAGCCCTTCTCTTCTCGCTATCGCCACCGATGAGTGGCGGGAACACTGGCTTCCTAGGACTCTCTGCCGATGTAAGTTGTTTGCTCTGTATGCCCAACCGTTAAGCGCACGTGTGTGGGTCTGAGTGCCTGTGATAAAGGAGAGTATCCTGTCGTTCACGTTACGCCAAATAGGCCACGTCAAATAGGCTACCAACCCGGAAAGCCGTTAGTTGATGTTCGAGAAAAGGACAATGACAGCGTCGACATCAGTTCTTTGGCCAGCAGCAACACCGCCCTAGTACATTCGAAAACGAATGGGTTTGATGCTGAGAAAGCGTGGCCTAGCTGACTTCAGGTGCAATTGAGGTATGCAGGACTAAAGAATAGTTGAAATTAATAGGCAGGAAATGTGAAGGAGGTGACCAGCTTTCGTATATCAGCCAACATTGCTCTTATGGTGGGAAAATTGCGAAAATTAGTTTGTTGCTAACGTTGTTAGGAGCTAAAGAAGGCCGAAGCTAGGGCTGGAAAAACTGTTTAGAGAGTAGGCAGCACTCTGTCGGCGAAACAGATTTTCGATGGGATCGAAGGACACTTTCTTGAGTGATATATCGATATATACATACATATATATATATATATATATATATATATATATATATATATATATATATATATATAGGGTGAGATATCGCAGGGCGAAGCGGAATAATGCCAGACGTTTTTCTTACTGTTGCGCATTTCTAGCAATAATAGTAGATATGTGGAGCAAATCTGCCCCTGCTTGGCACAATTTTCTAACTTGCCAGAATGATACGTTCGCAAACGAAAAGGAAATAATAATTTTGAAAAATGTAACGATTATGGAGCGAACGAAATAAGCAGTACAAACGGTAAACTAACCTGTTTCTGATATATAATTATACTGTCATGTACAAAAAAGCAAAGCTTTAACATAATTTAATAGTGGAGATAGGAAAGCAACGATAACAATTTGATTATTTCTGAAACGGCTTGTATTTACTTTATATCGGGTATTTATTTTTTGGGCAAAGCGTTGCTTTAGAGAAGCCAAAATAATTTCTTGTTGAGGTATTCGAATTGTTTATGCAAAGCGTACCACGGCCATGAATTGTACTCTACCTCTGTATAGACACTGATCCTATAGAATTTAAGTCTGCTGTAGATGTAGTATCGAATGTTGTAAAAAGAGACCTATGCAATATGGTATTTAGGCGATCACCTATTCAGAACTTAGTCGGAGCCAAATTGTCTTATTTCATTTGGGTTACTAGCTTATAACTGCCTAAATCTCAAGTCATTGATGTTTATACTACAAACAGATACCAGGGTCACCTTGTGTGCAGCTACACTAAAACTTTGCTTTTTAGTCAATTGTACGAACGCTGACACCGGGGCAACCGCTATATTGTTGCATAGACGTTTCAAAGTATCCTAGTATAAAACAGCTAAAATGCTTAGTAAACAGTTGGCGTTGCTAATAGAGTACCGCCTTCATGGATACCGCTGCTCTTACGCGAACGTCAGTTGAATAAAGTTACTAACAAATACAGGAAGTGAAACGATACACACCTCAATAAAGGAAAAGTGTAATACACACAATAGATCTACTTGACTCAAAACAACTGTGCAAGTTTATCAGCAAATATCGAAAACAGTAGATAAAGTAAATGCATATCATTTACAAAAGAAGGACAAATTAAATAGTGGAAGATATGTAGAACGCTATACCAGGATGCTGCCAAAGATTTTTTCAATACCAAATTACCATAATATGAGAACTTTTGTCTACTACTCATGCTTAATGTATTCTGTCCAAAATAGGGTACAAAGTCTCAGGCGGATGAACCAGTTAATAAAGCCATCACATCAACCCTCAGACAAAATCTCTCGATAACAATCCTTTCCAATGATAGAATCTACAGTGCATCGAGGAAACTCGATAAGAAAACACAAACACTTTTTATACTCACACGTATATAGACAAAACATAAATTTCTCAACGAATATGCACTGAAGAGTAAATATACACTTGCTCAAGTATACTCTATATATATTCAATCTATAAATCTAATCTTCCGCAAGCTGACAATGCAACTTGGTAGTTTAACGAACGATAGACTATAGGTTTTCATACGGCTTAATTCTGCAATTCGGAGAAATGTATTTGGCTCTTTTGGAGCTTCTTTCTATGCCCCTCATCATCTGCAGCACAGTACCCACTAGCCATTTACCAAAGAGAGCATACTGACTACCTACTGCTGGCGTCTGGTTACCTTTAGAAACCATGTACACGCAGGTCAAGCTTCATTGCTGGTTTGTCCTAGTTCTAGTCTTAATTTTCAATAGGAAAGAATGGAAACTTTTCAACCCCTGTCGTCACCGCCACCGCCGCCGCATGGAGCGGACGGGTGAGGTAGGGAAAGAGAAAAGTCTTCACTTCACGAGGGCCATTCTAGTTTGGCGATGCGGAAAAAGGAAGACAAACTTAACACCTGCTTGTGACCCGCATGCATCAACTGAGTTTAGTCATTCATCGCTACCTTCACACTTCTTCCGGTTTACGCATCTACGACGCTTTTTGAATATTTTATTGTTTCCATAAGCGTTAACGTTAGTAACGTCGGCAACAGTCATGGCTTCACTAAATGAAAATCACTGTCGTGATTCGTCGTCAATTTTTTTCACAGAGATTATGCCAAGGGTGGTTTTAAATACTGACGTGAGAAAAAGAACGATGAGAGGGAGCGCGAAAGGTTTACCTAGTTGACGAACACAGTCGAGAACATCCGTCTGATTTGCCCTAGTGTGAACAGGCAGCTAACACGGTGACGTGATTCCTTTAGCCAGTTGAGCTTCCTTTTAAGATGCCTATTGATACGGCGTCAGTTTTGTGACTTCCAAAAGAAGTAAGCGCTCCTATGGGCGATATAAAAACGAGCGATAAAACGACGACAAAAGATAAAACAATTGTCGAGCTATTCAGTATTTTGTGTATTACATTTGCTTGCGTCTTTTTTAATGCATAGAGTTTTAGTGGTAATCTTGCGTCGAATAACTAAATCCGTATCGTTTGTTTCTACGTCCCATATGAGGGGACTACCTACTACAAGTAGACGGCGTATACAATGTCACCTCAGTAGTCGTCACCTTTCGAGTTTTATAAACTCTTAAATTTGCGATAAACGCTATTTATGCATTGTCAAGCCCTGTAGATTTTGAGCTTCGCTATAAAAGCTCCTTTCCTATCAGGTCTATCAAATTAAATCTATCCTCATGTTTCGGCATCCTCTCAAAGACATCATATTTGCAGCTTTTTTTTTTCAATCTGTTACTATTTTTATCTTTTAGCAGAAAAATAAAAGTAGCTTAATCGAGGGGAGTACACCGCTTGTATTTATGCAGTGAAATTATACTCTACGTTTATTGTTTAATACACATATTTACATGCTTTTCACAGAAGCCCATGATAGCTAGTTTCGGAGAAATAACTGAACATTGATTAGCTGTATTATATAGTGCTCAGCAAAGCTGAGTGTCCCACTTAATTTTTGACCCTAAACCTTATGTGTATGCGTCACTGGGTTTTTCCACTAGACCAATTCCAATACAACAGGCAGATCCATTGTTGTGTTCTATGTAGAATCAATTTCCCGTTTCGACCTAATCTATTGGAACGATGTCATTCGAAGCAACTGTATCTCATTTTTCTAGTTAATTTCTCAATTAGTCCACCTTTTTGAATGAAAGGTGTATTAAATTGCATTTGTGCGACTAACAGTTCATTTTCTATATCTATTACCTGTGCAGTAATCTAAACGGTATTCTGATCTTTTCATTTTGTAAATAGATCTTCCTAATGTTTCTGGCTGTACGTGCTGTATGAACAAGTCCTCTGTATGGCCCGTTCGGTGAAAACACCAACGATTACACCCCCCTCCCTCTCCCCGGTAAAAGATCTAGGTGGATGCGGAAGTACTACGATTATCATATGCGACAGTAACTATTTGCCAACGCTACAATTCGAAGCAGTGACAGTCGCACGCCCATGGTTACTATGGCAACCCACTTGAAGCACCGCGCATGCATCCGAGACCCATGTTGTTTCCATAAAAATAATGCGCATATATTTGTCTAAGACGAATATCAGCTTATGAATGTTACAATATCTATAGAGCTATTTTTGATGAAAATCATCGACTTTCTTTAATTCTTTTATTAATAAAAAATATTAATTAATAAAAACCAAAAAATAAGGAACTCGTAGATTTAGGAAGATAGAATATAGAAAAGGAAACTAAAGTACCAAAACTAAACAACAAAGCTTTCCTTTGAGGTATATGCACTCGTAATTATTCACATAGGTACGCATGTTTCTTCTTTTAGGAAAAAAAAAAAGCTTTTCTTTTATCATGCATATAATAAGGAAGACTGGTCGTAATTTGCTTCCCGGAAGTGAAGTCGTGTCATCGGTATCTTTCAACTCCTTCCATAAATACGATCGAAGCAATAAAGTTACGACTCGCTTTTAAAAAGGGACCTAGCAAATAATTCAAGCTAAATTTTGATTACCGGCTAAAATGGCTTCTTGAAGTAATAGTCGGTTTTCACTATTTTGGAATAATTCATCGTTCACAGAATGGTTAATGACATGCTTGACTTGAAAATCATTATTAAAACAACGTAAGCAAATCATTGAGGGTCTCAAAACTGAGGACAAAACAGAAGTATAACTGGGATCCTCAAGGTATACTTGAAAAAAGTGTATCTATCTTCTATTTCATCCCTTTAAAGAAATGATTTATCGGTACTCTGCTGGTTCTTATCGGGCTATTTTATTAGAATCAGTAATACTCCAATCGCTTCACTCATGGTGGGCGTGTCTGTTGGTAATAGTAAGCCAATGGACGACTAGAAGGGGGCCGATGCTGCTGAAAGTTCTGTTGCGTTACGGGTGCCTAGATTAATCATACGCAAAACTACAGGTTGTCATGTTGAAACAATTGTGGTTATCATTGTAGCTTTACGTACGTCTATTTCACTAGAGCGATGGTTATTATCTATGGACTATTCGTTGACAGGTTTATGTTAAGCCCAACGGTTTTCTCACTCTATGCCAGTAGCCACTACTTCGCGAAATCGGCATTCAGAGTGCCCTATGGCCGAAATAACTTATAAACAAGTTATTTCGGCCATAGGGGAATGCCGTCATTCCTCTCCTTTATGTTATATGAAAATCATGTTTTGTAAATATTACGTTATTTAATAGAACAGCGCTTTACGACCAGCTAAAAGCAGACTATTATGGATAGACAGGCATATACTGGTTAAGTTGGAACTACTGTGGTAGGCTGCTGAATTACATCGGGAATAATTCTTTACTGAGTCACGCTTACGACTTTTAGCGCCTAAAAGCCTTTTACAGAATGTGTCTGTGCTGCCAACATCAATATATCTCTGCATACGCTCGTGTAAATATTTAGTCCAGCGGCGGTGATCATCGATAGCCATAGGTAGATGTTACTAGGTAATAAATAACACGTAGACGTGTTATGACTGTGGTAAGCTAGGAACCCTTCAAACGTTGTAGGCTATAAAATCAGACTACACGCACATATATATAAATAAATATATATATGGCTATTCATTATGTAAGTCCTTTCGTTATAATAGCCGAAGGGATAGTTACTTAATCTAGTCTAGTTTTAAGATCTTTTCTTTCAATTAGATTTGCGTTTTTGTCTTTATTTACTAACCCAAGGGAAATGGAATAATGCAGGTTTTCATGGAATGAACGTATTTAATAAAGGAGTGCTTCACATAGCACTTTCTATGCGTTATTTCTATATAAATACGTATATGGAGCGATTACTAAACTTTTCAATATTTATAGTATAAAGTTACGACTCAGTTTGCCGGGCTACGAGTAGACTTACTTATTTATTTTGAGCGTGTATGCATCATCTTTAGTATGTTATGGTCATCCTTGGCAAAAACGAGCTATGTTGTAGCAGCTGCGGCGATCGTAGTTCTGGGTACCCTCTCTAGCTGGATTGCCGTACTAATACACATAAGTACATAGTATTTACAAAATGTTCAACTGCAGACGTTGTTAGTCGTGGGAATTGTCCTTGCATATATTTGATGCCATCAACATGAAGAACATTAACCAGAAGTTTCAGTGAATGAGTAACCTAATCTGAAATCGCTCATATTCATTTATAAGTAGCAGATAACTTAACATTGATAAACACCTGTACAGATGGTACTCTCTATAGCCATTTGCCGAATTGAAAGTGTGCACGTATTTTTATTTTACACTCAGCACTTCACGTTCGATCTGTTACATGTATCTAGAAGAAGACAGGAATGAGTGTGTAGTGAACGATCTATCTTCTACTATATATAGATGATGTATAAGATATCCAAGGAATGTTTTTGTAAACAAATCAAAAATTGTTCGTCTGCTTCTAAGTTATCGATTTGCTAGAATTTCAAAAGCCTGTTTTCGCGCCCGTCCCGCTACAGTTGTGCAGGTTGACAGTTTAATGCGTTTGCCATTGTCAGTTATGCGGAAAGGGCGTTGTAAGTACTGCCCATTGCGGGAAGTGGGATAAGTCAAAGACCCAATCGCCGATCGTGTGAATTGCTATAAGTTCGATTGTAATGCATACCACGTTCATTACGAAGCCACAGCGTACCTGTCAGCCAGATGAGCAGAAGTAATAGAATGATAGTTCTGAGGATAACCAGTTTAAAGTTGATAACAAAGCTACTTTGCCAATACCGGGGATTTCTGTTGAACGAATGCGCGACTTATCTAGTATAGTTAAAGTAGCACTGGTACATTTTGATACAGACAGTCGCGTTGTACAACTAAACAACATATCTACATGCGTACTTAAAAACTAGATGGATGCCTCTTAAAGAGTTAGATCATCTATGTGTATAGGTAAATGTATCTGAATTATAGATGGACATGAAGAATACCATATCTGCCGTAGGGATACCAGAGTGTTCGTAGATAACGGCATTTGGCGGAGTGGCAACTGGAAGCATGAACGCAAACGATGAAGAAATTGCGACTGGCATCATCAGCTTGAGCGGATGAATACGCAGACTGGACGCCTGAAAATTAGAAACTAGTTTAAATTAACGAAGAGAAGATATACGTTACAGTGGTGGTCGATAAATTACGTGTCACCTCTGTTACTTGTACCTCACCTTTGTGGATGTAGTGGTCATAAGTGTTTTCCTATCTATACGCATAAAAAAATAGAAACTATATCAGCCTGTCCAGAGAAATATCGACAATTATTCAGCCAAGATTGAATATTCCTTTATATTTCAAAAATCTTAAAGTCATTATGCACCATTTACCTTCTACCATTTCTCTGATAATACCATAATTCCATCACTATAGGATTTATAGGGCAAAACCTGTGACAATTTACATTCCTCCATTGAAACTAAATCAACACCATTAAGATAGTTCTGCGGAGAGCAGAAAAGATGATAGCCTGGTAGCAAAGGATCTGGGCTACAGCCGGGGGGGATGCATTAAAGCTTCTCGCTCATTTTTGCCGGGCAGCTGAAGATGTATGTGGTGGAACATTGCTAAGGTCGCTTTTTCTGTTCACTAATTCGATTTTTTAAACGGTTTGTTTTAATTCTGTGAATTTAATCCTGAAACAGCCGTCTGGCCAGCCGGCAGCAACTTAAAATGCACGATTCCTTTACAATTCTACCAAACACTTTTCTGACCTTTTCTGGCTCAGTTTGGGTTTTACCACAGATCGCAGAGCAGATTTTGTTTCGTTTTTTTTTTTATCTGCACTTTACTTTAGCACATAATCCAATTTTTCGTCCTCCCAACTCAATTAGTTTAAAAAATGACTCGATTTTTTATGCTTCTAAAAAGAGTAAACTCTGCCTCAAATAATTTAAAACTGCTTCGTAATCGATCTTTAGTCTGTTGGCGATATCATGGCTATTTGCAACTTTTTCCATAATTTAATTAATTTTTCCGTAATTCGTCGGCCATTACGAGAAGCGCATCGAAATTTTGAAAATCGAAGGGCCATTTCTTCCGATAAAGCATCCTTACCATAGAGGGAACATTTTTTTTATTGGCCTGAGCCGCTTTTGTCTAATAATAAAGTTGTAGAATAAAGCAATTATTTACAGGCGTTTCACAAAATTTCAAGTCAAAATATAGGGTTTGTTATTGCCAAATGTCAACTTCCAAATGAGACTGACGCTGACCCAACGGGACTTTTATCACCTGCGACTTGAGGCCTTAAAGCCATCTTGGTCAATACATTTTCGACAAACCAATATAGTAGTCTGTGTTTAAACAGCATTTACAAAGTTTTGTTCAAAAGATGTAGGCACTCATGTATTTTTAACATGAAATTTTCTTCTATTCTGTACCTTTTATATTGTACAGTGTATACTTTGTCTTTTCTTTGTGACTTCTTATTATGCACTATGAAGTGTTCATATCGTCAGCGTGCATTCGGCAAGTCTGGTCTCGCCTCATTCTGACCCGAGTTCCTACATGTCTGATTGTGGGCCAGAAGAAAACCGAGAAAGATCCTTTTTTGCTACCACGATGCAGCGGCGTAAGTTCATAGAACCTACACATTATATAGCACAGTTATTAATCATCAGATCAATATCCAGTTTTGGGGCACGGAACATTACCAGGCAAAATAGGCTAAATTGGCTATTGGCTGATTTGGAAACCAACTACTAAATTACTGACTTTTAGCACCAGAGAACGCGGTAGCATTACATTTGGGTTTATGTTGATTCATCTCACTTGACCCGTTCTCACCTGTCTATCTAGCGAGTCTATCTTCGTGCTTTTGTATAAAACACAAGTTGTTTAAGGCTTAAATAAATAAGTCTCTAGTTTATTTTGTTGGGTATTACACAAAATTGTGACTGTTGTTTTATGTGATATACAAATGCGTAGTTTTATATATGCAGTTTACCTATCAACTGCTCTTTTTAACATCATTCAGACAAGTTTTACAAGTACAAATAGCATCCACCAAAGATCTCCGCCAAAGGTAGATGAACTAAAATATTCATAGACTGTACCCCAGTACGTGACAGAATATCATAGCATTTCCAATTGCCATAAAAATAGCTGTAGTAAGGCAATTTTCTAGTAATATATAGGACAGTTAGCTTAGGACCAGTTCGAGTAATGTCAACAAGTTAAAGCGTCGATTTTGTAGGAACGCACAAAATAACCTTATCTAGTACCATTTTCGTTTTTGTTCTATTTCAAAGTAGAAAACCTTTGTAAATCAGGCGGAATGTTCCAGATCCAAAAATTATACAGCGTTTATAATAAGTACACATCTAGGCAAAAGTGAATTGTTCATAGTTTTAGTCTAGCCATAGTTTCCTTTACTAATTGGCTGGCTTTGAACCTGAATATCCCTTTCAAGGTAAAGAAAATCGAAAAAAAAACCGGTAGGAATAGCATTCGTTCTAATTTCGTATCTAATTTATTTTTCTCACACATTCACTGCAAGGAACGAACTGCCTGCAAACGATCAGACATAATTAAAAAAAAAAATCGAAAACGTTCTCCAAATAAAGCAAATGGGCCGAGTGTCTAAACAGAACAAATCCCAATATGCCGGTTAATAACAAACCAGCCATTAAAAACGCTGCTGATATTGCCCTAATCCTGACTCCATTAGCTTCAATATACTATTTACGATACGCGTGTTCAAAAACACTGGATATGTTAAGTGGGATTCTCTCATAATGATGTAGCTGGTGAAAAGTAGCAGCAAAACTACTTTTAGGCTTTTTTCTTTTTGACAAATAGGTGTAATGTAGAGGCAATATAAAAATAATAACAACATCGTCTTCAAAAGAGTTTAATATAACGTTTCACGAAGTAGACAGGTTTTTCGTTAGGATCTATCTCTTTTCATGTTTCGAAGTATACCTTAAAATGCGTAATGTCTTACACTATTTGAAGCGGCTTTGCTTTCATTTAGTATTACAATAATATTCAGAGCATCAGCCAACGGGTTTAGGAAGTAGCGGTAACGAAATATATCAAAGTACTAGTTATTCAACTTCGTCGACATATCTGCATACTACGTAATAAAAATACTGCATGGACACTAAAAAGGTAAAAGGTAAGAAGCCGGTGTAAGCTACAGAAACACTGAAACCCTTTTTGCTCTTTAGTTTCTCTAATTATGGACGCTTTTAGTGGGAGGTTTTCGATTTCTTTGTGTTTATTTTGATCAGCAGATCGATATTTCGTGATAGTCGGGGTCTTGTTCGACGGGCCTACCGCCAATCATTGGTCTTAGTTTGTCAGACACTAGCTTTCTAACCGTATACGTAATTACAGGTTGAACGTACCTATTTTTGCAGGGAAATTCGGTGTATGAGCAGGCATAGCTCGTAAGGCATATAAATGTTCTGGACGCGGACATGCAGAACCAACTACTAATTCTAGGAACTAATATGACCACGCTTCGAAGTCATGTTAAGTGTGTGTGGACAGCGGATAACGCACGATCTTCATTCCGTAACATAATCCTCTCTTGCTGTCGCACCTCAATTGTTGACATAGGCAAGTACTAAATATGAACTAAGTCACGATTGTACGACTGAATACATGCACACAGCTTACTGTAGCAAATTCCTCCCCTCATCGAAAGTTCGTCCTAATTAGAAAATAACGATGCAGAGCCGTTTCTTTAGACAAGGAAACAATCACTGGTCGCCGTTAGTTTATTTCATAATTGTTATACGGCAATAGCTGCTACCGTGTTTGTCACAGTGTTGACCAAGTAGAGCTTCGGAGTTGACCGCTCATCCCTATCTACCCATTCAACCATTGCAATTGCTCTTAACGTTATTGGATAGCCAACACTTTAATCAGGCACGTAACGACACTGTTTCTAACAACGACTTTGTAGACGAGATTGAGTGTATTTCATTTAAGCGGGCCTGAAAGCGGAGGGCGTCTCAATGTAAAGTTCCATAGGTGGATGCAGTCTTACCAAATAAGCTGTAATAGGCAGTAGCAGCGATGCCGTCGCCGAATTTGAGCAGAGTTCGGTGATGAAAGCTGTTCCTACTGTGAGTATTACCACAAGAACAAACGGCGGAAGTCCCTCCAGCTGAGCGATACTTTGTCCCAGCAAACGAGAAAGGCCGGATTTCTGTCAGAACAACATTAATCGTACTTATGTATGTGTGCCCATCAATAACACAAACATTTATGGACAGAGCGTTAACGCTCCGGATAGATTTATATGGCGCGGTTCATATCTCGATGTAGTACAAACTGTTTGTTTTATTTTTGTTGTACAAAGTTTTTTTTTATAACTGAATTTTTTTTTACGTTCAAGTGTAAATATCATCTCGTTCAGCCTCAGCTTTTCCGTACACAATGTTGTCTCGTTAGTGAAAGTCTATCCATAGAAAATTACATACCTTAAAGATAAAATGAATAACATTTTCGTTTTATATATTAGAATACCAACCTCTGCTGCAGAGGCCATCGAAAAACTAGCACCCATTAGCAATAGCACGCCCCATGGAATGTATCCCTGAATAAATTTCCAGTCGAGGAGAGCGGGCCCGGTGAAGTGGTTACGAGGATCGGATGGGATGAGGAACATCAGAACGGTAATACCGATTGCAGGCGTAGCGTCCTTGATTATGCTGGGCCATACGAAGGAGAAAAGATCATTGACGTAGAAATAAAAGTTGATGAGCTGATTAGGTTACGTTAGCAGACTCAAGAAAACTCTCGTAAACATTCGTATCAAATTGAGAGCAGGGTGTCTACTCCGTATTTCATTATAACCTAGCTTTCTTTACCAGCGTCCCAGTAGTTCGCTGATTGTTTACGTATTCAATGGTTAAGTGGGGCCCACAGTCGGGAGGCTACGACGTTTTCACCTATCGATAAACAGTTTGTCGTACATCTAGTACATGTTCGTAGTTGATTTGGGTTTTATACCGGCATTCATAATACACTAGATATGCTCTCGCCGTACCGGTATATAATGTACTCAGTAATACTACGTGTCCGTGAAGTGTCGCTGTGTTACCATGGCACCCTTGTGCAACACGCTCTATAGTCAGGTTGTACGAACAGTATCCTAATGTCGTTGTCTCCGCAGGTACAATTGATGGAGCATCAGTGAAGGAACTAGTCACTTTCGGAATTCAATGAAGATGACATAAGTCTTCCCTCTAGAGTAGCATATTTCAGAATAAAGCTGGGCCAACTTGTATGTACTCTGTACACCCGTATGTGCATGAATATTATCACTCTATGAGAAGGAACTTAATTGGACAAACTTTTCCTAGCATTTGCTGAATGGTGGAGGTGCACACATTTCAGGTTGTTACACGTACACACAACGACTGAACCTCGATAGTGCGAATGTCTTCTTTATTTTACTGTCCTTAGCTTAACAGAATCATATCACAAAAAAACAATATGAACCATCTGGTGTTTAGAGCAAATGCTCAAAAAGTAAAAAATGCAGGATCAATGGGTGACGACACAGCTGAGCCGCATGATTTCTGTAAATCCGGCTATAGTATTTAAGCTACAGAATCTGTTTTTATTAGATCAACACGTACATCGAGCAACGTATTGAAGATTCCCGTGTGCCGATCCGACGGTTTTACCGACTAGGTGCTACGGCAGAGCCCACAAACTTATTTTGTGATTTATGTAACACCTCACAAAAATTAGCACTCCGTTCCGCAAGAACCACTGACCGCTGTAAATAGAAGTTTATTAAACTAGAAAAAAAAAAAAAAAAAAAAAAAAAGCTATTCGGTAGCAGTTGACCGAAATCGCTCTAAAAAAACAACTGTTTTCTAGCTATTCAGCTGGCAACTGTTTGCGAAATTTGTTTTCGAGCCACACTGATTTCACCAATGAGAATTTCGGGTTTTAAACAAACGAGCCAGCCGGCAAGTCTGGCTTTCTTTCACTAAACAAAACATAAGAATTGCGAACGCCGAATGTGTTGTGCGACCCTCAGATAATAGTTCGGCTGACCTTTGTAGGTAGCAACCGACGCTTATTAGATAAGCGTGCACGTAACGCTACGTACAAATAGGCTTTGCCACTAATGAATAACAGACGTGGTTTGTTCACTTCGATTACTGTTACGACGTTCGTCTGTCAGGCCTCGTCGTTGATCTTTATATTCACTTGCCAAAATGAGCATTGCTAAACTATCCGGTGCCACTTCGCGGCTGGCTCTATTTGACGAGATCGCTGTACTCTTGGCCAAATGTTCTCTTAAATGCCCATCTGATACGATGACAAGTTCGTAATAACTTATGAATGATTATAACTAATAAGAAGCTATTGCTTGAATGACAACTGTTTCTTGAGGCGTTCATCTGGTTATTTTTTTTTTTTGCTTCGATTATTGATTGTCATCCGTGAATCTATAATAACAGTAGCTGAAGCTGATGGTATCGCCCGCTGTTCCCAATATGTGCGGGACATGTATCTCGAAGACTTGCATTATCGAATATTGTCAAATGCACGCACGAGCTCACCCTGTCAGTTCACTGCTTAGCTACTATGCAGTGTATGGAATCAATGATTCTTTTGTCCCCCTTCGATATCTACAGCTGTGAGGGTCGACCAACACATAGCACGATGCCTCCGAGGTCATTGTGTCTTGGCAACAAGGGTAATTTCGTCATCATCTAAATAGTATACCCATTCTTCTCTATATAGAATCGCCCTATATGAGCCTTTAAATAAACACCTGTGAACGCATCCTGCCGCGCGAATTTGTATGCACCGCTAGAGGCACTGTGGCGTCCGTACGGATTCGTTATCTACGCTTGTTAACGTAACGCAGTGTATAATTGCAGTTCAAACAGTTGTAGATCACGGCTATCGGCGGTATTATCATATCGTCGATGTATAGCAGCGTTAAACTTTTTAAAATTGACGCTTGCACGGCTTATTGCTTTCACTACATCGTTCCGGCGTACGCATATGAATCATTGTGCCGATGGCAACACTATGCACGAACAAATCTTTTGGGATTTCAATAAAGATCATTAGATCGATGAATATCTTTTATGGCGCAAACTTCATCAGCTTCATTTGAGAAGATAGTCATGTGTTCGTATGGTATGGCACGTTTCTGAAAACCGACCTAATAATGCCTTCAGTTTCACGCCAGGTCGCGTTAGAAGATTAAAGTGATTCTCATGGTATTTTTTTTTTGTGTACCGAAAGCCTTACCGCCAGTAAGTTAAGAGGCAGAATTTTAATACAGAGTATTTCGCTGTGAAAAACCATTGAAGTGGCAGAATATAGCCACTGATCGATGCTATAGAGTATAAAAGACAAGATTATGCTGTTAGTGCAAATCCTTGATATCATTTGGGATTCTTGCGCAGTAAAAAGGAAGGGCTACGTCGCGCTAGTGGGTATCGAGCGACTCCTATAGTATACGCACCCGTTGACGTCTATGGCTTTGCGGTTCACTTCGACTTATGGTTATTACTGTTGTTCTAGGTAGCATTTGTTTATTGCCGCTGTTAAAGCATCTGTCGGATCTGATTCGGACTATACCCTTAGGGAGTTCTCCGTGGAACGGTGCACGCATGAGGAAATGTGTGGGACCCCGTTTCGTTTTGCCGAGCGGATCAGACAGAAGAAATCATTACAATTCGCTGCTTTAACGTATTTGACATAAGGGCTGGTAAATTTTTTCTCTGCTATCGCGTACCGATAAATCCGTTCTGGATTTTATTGATTTTAATAATTACCGGAAAGGTAAGATGCAACGGCTAATTCGTTTTGACTAACTGATAAATGTGCGGACCAACATCGGTACGGACCTACCGGAGCATTCTGCGTTAAGGTTGTGACTCGTCCTATACACTCGGACGTGGACATTGTGCGTTTGAAGAATGTGAAAAGGAATTGTATAGCTTTTCACCTGGCCTTTAATTCATTTATCGGTGTGCCTATCTGTCTGATGCGGCTTCACCTGGAAGTCCATCGTATGCGCGGACTGTTGCGCTTTTAAAAAAAAGTATATTCATGAACTCATGGCTAGTTTCGCAGGCCAATTTTTAGGAAATCATACTGAAATTGATCCATTTGTTAGAAGCCAAGAAAGTTCACTAAATATCCTAGCAAATCATTTGCAATCATATAGTTGAACTCGATCGGTAGAATAACTCCATTCCATTCATTTTAACAAATCCTTTCCTACAGCATTGAGCAATTCCTTTTAGAAAGCTGATTACTATATTGTCACACTGGCTTATCTTAAGATCGCAGCATGGTACGCTACGCTAGATTGGCAAGCCTGACAACGTTGTTCATACCGTCTTGGTGAATTAGCTGCCACATCACCGTTGTGGTACCCATCTTGGATTTGGTAGTGTAATTACACATCCCAGATCTCTTTCGGACCCCAAATTTCGAGAGAAGCCCGAGCCTTTATGTAAGCCTTCGTGTTTGTTGCTTAATGGGATGACCGGAGTAGCTTTTCTCACTTCGTCTGCTCAAGGATCTATGGAAAACTTATGGTTTCCGGGAGAGGTTGAATTTGTGGGATTTGTTGGCTGGCAAGTATATTCCATTTGGATCTGTTAACTCGTATAAAAATAATAAGTACAGTCTAAAAGTTGTTTCGGTTCGTAAAAAAAAAACCTCTGCAAGTCTCCTCTGTCAAAAATCTTTCATTGAGTATTTTTGCTAAGATACTTTTGCGGCAACGTATCGAGCTGGCTCACTTTAACGTTCTCACAACTGTCTGCACAGCGTGGTCTGAAGCTGTTCATGAAGTTCACTTGAATAAAGTTATCAGTAGCTACTTAATCGTCCAGTAGGTCGTTGTGAGTTCACTTGCCCGAGTAATAACTTTTCTTTGGGTTCCAGGTACCATTTGGCTACTCCGAATTTCATCGAGTCGACTTTCTGGGACAATATTACTTTCTGGGAAAGTAATATTGTTAGACTGACATAATTTGGTGATTAAAAAACGTCTGCAAAAGGCAGCTATTATCAAAAGGCCTAATGGATTTACATATGAATTTAGAATAAAAAAGCAGTAAATCGATCGAAAGCTTAATTGTTCCTGCAGGAACGTATCGTCCTACAAATAGCTTGCGTAGCCACGTAGACTATTTCCTTACAATGGTCAATTAAAATCGTAATTCTTTGAGGCTACATCGGCAATTTGGGACGGAACCACGTTGAATAGCTTTAATCGTAATATTGGTCTTCGTAAAATTGATGACTTCCATTATCTTTAATAAAAGAATATACATTTAAGAAAGGTTAAGGTATTTGAGACGAAGTACACCCTACGGATCCCTGCAGTGGAAAACAAAAATCATTATTTAACACTAATAGGTAATCCTACATTTTCATACCATCCTTACTCTCAATGCGTTTTCTAACTATCGAACGCTGCAATAAGCAGCCATTAACAACTAGTAACAAAACTGTCGAAGGTTCTGCAGAAATAAGACACAGCTTTTAGGATCGGTTTAACGTCGATACCGCTCATAAGGTTGCCTAAACAGTACGCTGAACAGCCACTTTTACTAGAATTAATAAAAAGTAATTTCTATGAATCACTTCAAAGCTGAAGTATCTATCATGTCCTCTTCAAAGCTGCATTAACATTGAACACGTTAATTAATGAAAAGTGATAATCCGGTGGAAATGCAAGCCCTTCAGTGAACACTCTATCTTTGACATTGGCAACAATAGCTATCATCCTATACTAATATGTATAATAAGGTATCTTAACAAACAAACCTGGGCGGTATGGCTTGCTGAGGAAAAATTGCAACGATCATCAGCGCAAGTCAAGTTATACTGCTTAGATGTCAAAAGCGTTCTTGCCCTAAACAATCATGGAATAATTGAGCTTTGACCGATGCAACTGATGATCAGAACTCCGGTAGGTACAACTTTCTAAGATAAACATTTGTGTAAACAACTGAATTCATTTAAACATCATTATTTGCTAGCCAGATATTTGCAGTAGGATCATTTTATGTTTTTCATTTCATGGAAACCGGCACACATCGGAATGGGTTTCATAGAGCATACATTAAGACGTTTTACTACGGTGCGCCTCCATAGTTTTTTTAAAGTGATCAGTAGTTTATACGTAGAGAGCAACAACTATACGAAACTGGCATACGACTGAAGGGCTAAACTTGAAGCTTTGCTTACCCTGAAAGCCATTCTTTGGAAATATAAACGTCCTCGCAGTGTCTATTTTATAACGAATAGGTGATAAGACAGCGAAAATGTCATATAGTATCTCAATTGTAGCTTATTGCATAGGTAGTAACGACCTTCGTTACATATAACCACTTTCCCTTAAACTCACTGCTTTTATCGATGACGCACGCACGCACGCACGCATGCATGCATGCGTGCGTGCGTGCGTTCATCTTCTATTAGAAGGGACTCTTTATATTAGAAAAGAGTCTTTGAGGCAAAACCGGACAGCTACCATAAGAAAGTGAGTGCTCGAAAAATGAGCTATAACCTATAATGGTCCGATATTCTTGCGTATGACGAACACCCATCGAGATTATATAGTCTTTTGTTGCTTGAAATGAATGGCCTACGTTTCAAAGTATTTCAAAAAAAAAAAACAAAACTTTCAATAACTTGTGGTCCGCGAGGGCTCGAAAAATGGAACAACATTTGATTGTTTCAACTTGCAACGTACAAATTAGCAATCGATCTTAAAGCGAATATTTGCCACCAATTAAATAGTTTAGATAAACCTCCACAGTTAGTATTTCCTAGTCATCATTCGCACATTTGTGCACTTTGATAATATTGGACCAAAAAAATATTCTCTCAGTTATTAGGCCTGGCATGTTTGAACAGGATGTCAATACAAAAACCATCCAAAATCAAAGAAGTGATTGTTGAAAATTGACTGCGTGGTTCAAACCCAGATTCGAAGCCGCGATGGGAGCGAATGTCGGCCACGTTTTACAAACCCTCCGGTAAGGGACGTTACTGTTGGCACGTGGGGCTCTGCTATGCAAATAGTTGTGCATATCTGGGTGCGGCTTATGAATAAGTAATATCCAGTTTGTTTCAGTTTATCCCGAAGGCATCGTGTGCCACTTGTAAGTACTAAAAGGCGGCTCGCCAAATTTAAAAATGGCATCTTACACGAAGGGAGCATACTTCGACCCCGTAAGGTGTTTCTACAAAAATCAGGGAAGAAACGAATGACCTCTCTAGATAGATAGATCTCAAGTCAAGAAAGCCATAATTCACCGTTAACGTATTAAAAAATATTTGATCAAAATAAGAAACTAGTTTGGCAAGGTTTCATATACGGCGTACATATAATGCGGGAATAAGCGCGGCCTGTAACAAAAAAGTCCTGATAGATACCATTGTCAAAAGACAATCATCAATTTGTATAGCTACACATTGCAAAGACCGCTTTGCAAGGCTTTGAGAAGGTCCTGATGTATGATTTGGATCTTGCGCCAACAAATTTTTTTCCCATTATTGACATATAAGACAAATTTTTCAATGTGAGGACAAAAAGGGGCGTGCTGCAGAGGCTGTTGGACTCGTACGCGTTGGTTCGGAAAGGTGCCAGTTCGCTGGCATGCGGGCTACCTCAGAACCGGCTGGTTGCGGGTGGAGTCG
>NW_019214351.1:128173-129417 GCF_002532875.2 Varroa jacobsoni | reverse complement strand
GATAGATAGATTTACATAGATAGATAGATAGATAGATAGATAGATAGATTTACATAGATAGATAGATAGATAGATAGATAGATAGATAGATAGATAGATAGATAGATAGATAGATAGATAGATAGATAGATAGATAGATAGATAGATAGATAGATAGATAGATAGATAAATTAGATAGATAGATAGATAGATAGATAGATAGATAGATAGATTAGATAGATAGATTAGATAGATAGATAGATAGATAGATAGATAGATAGATAGATATATAGATAACATAAAAATAACGACTCTACACCGATACCTTTTTAGTTCTGCGTAATGATCGTCTTATACGATACTTTCCAAGAATAGGAAATAGACCTTCCTATTAGAGCAAATTTAAACTAATATATGCAGACCAAATAAGATGCACAGTGTTAGCATAATAATCGTAATAATAGAAACTTACTTGCCATGTGGAATTAGTTGAGACCATCCAGGCATAAATCGTGGATTACGAAAGAACCAAATCAGAACGAGCAACCCAAACAAGACCACGACGGCGTATTCTCGAAAGGACATAGGGCCTAAATCCCGATATCGTCGGCGGATCATCTCTAAAACATCCTCGTAGCTCGATTCTGAGTCGGTACGCTTCTTGTACCTACAAATTTAATGGAGGAAGGCCCTTTCAAATATTCTAATCTCAAATGTTAAAAGCTGTTAATAAAATAAATGAATAACCTAGTGAATCTAAGCATGCTGTTTAGGATATAGGAATGTGTAGATAAACCATAGCTAAATACTATATCGTGCTTCTTCTATGCATTTGACCATGAAGGCTCACTAATTATGTAGATCAGATCGCACTTCTATAATAACAATTCTTGTTTAGCTAAAATAAGATAAACATCTATTTTCTTCTATACAATCTTCGAGAGGATCTGCAGGTTACAATAGTGCATTATTTTTTTTTTATCAAGATTTGAGTTGTATTCTACCAGTTGTATTCTAGCAAACTTCTGGAGCTAAACATAACCTTTTCAACTTACTTCTTAGGCAATTCAAACAAATAAAGATATCCCCAAGCAAACAAAACGGCCAGAATCAATGGGGGAACATTGTACACCATCCACGTAGCAAAACTCAGTACATCGCAATCTGGAAATTTTCTATTGTAGTGTCCACAGGAGTGTTGAAGAGACAAAACAAGAATCAATACGATGTTAAACAAATTGTCATATCCAAAAATTGAATGGAAG
>NW_019214351.1:126125-127939 GCF_002532875.2 Varroa jacobsoni | reverse complement strand
AAATATTCAGAGTTATAGAACAAGAGAAAAGTGAGCTAGAGGTTCTAGACAACAGTCGGACAAACATAATACTATTATTTATGAGAAAATTGACGGAAATGATATGTGAATACTTACTCTTCCATGATTCCGTAAAGGATAAGATTTGGTGCGGTTCCAAGCAGCGATCCTGTACCACCTAAATTCGCTGCGTAGGCAACTGCAAGCAACATCCCGCGCTGTAGCTCTCGACGATCGTTTTCCCTAAATACAATATATATATATATATATATATATATATATAGTCAATACTTGACAGCGCAATGGGTTTATCACTTTTAGGACATTCGCCAAATATCTCGATTTCTACAAAGCTTCGCAGCTAATTATGATCACGGCTTGACCATGATTCAATTTAACGCCTAAATTGATTATTATAGCTACACGCTAAATGTGTATTGCAGAAAACCGTTATAGGTAAAAAAAAACAGTGTTACCAGTGAGCAGAACGGTTATTTTGCTCACCAATTTCTGTCAGCGTTTTCGTCGACTCTAAAGGTAGAAGAACTTCCGCCGCGGTTAATGGAAAGCGAAGATGATGATGATGATGATAATGATCTATCTGCGACGGGATGTTCTAAATTAATTACGATAATTAGTTTTTTTTAGATAGTATGAGCACGACGTTGTCCTTCCTGTTGACAGCGTATGTTACGTCTTACAGATACACGAATCGTGGGCCTTTCTCAGCCCTGTCCTAATCGACAAGAAAAGTAGCTGAATATCTACTGTGTTCTTTTTTGCCTGTATCTTGACTACCCTGTACTTCAGTGGATACCTATATTGGGTCGACTCGACTATGTGAAACGAAACGTAATTGAAAACTGAGTTGTCAGCAAACTCAGCTTTGTACAATGCGCCGTCCCCTTAGAAATAAGGCGCCGCTTAAGAAATTTTATAGCAGATGCTCCTGCTCCTGATCCATGGTCATACGGGTAATTCAAGAACTGACCGCCCTCATAAGGCAAACTGGTAAAATGCACGCATACAAATGAATGGAACGAAACTGCCAAATCGTGTCGTATTCTGTCCTAGTCTCCTCCACAGTTTCTACCCATAACCGACTCGATTGCAATCCACTGACGATGCATGTAGCATACAGAGAGTTGACCCTCTGCGCCCTTTTGTTCGGGCATCTATAGCAGCATAACGAATCATCGGATAGGGTAAAGTATTAACAAAGAAAAAAGATATTCGCTAATTAGTAAACCCCACTTCCTGCCAAACAATGAGAAGCTGTTAGAACGAAAATATGATTATGAAATGATATTATTATTATATACGTGATGATAATAACAATAATAATAATGATAAATAAGCAATACGTGTGTCATTTTTAAACTCGTAATAATAATAATATTATGATGATTATGTTTATGGCGATGGTGGTTGTATATAATAATGTTTTATTACTGAGTTGAGCTTCACTGCTATCCCTGTTTCTGCCAACTTCTTCGACGACAGAATCTACAATAGGGAGAAGCATTAGTACAGTTGCCATATTTGAAATCCACATTGATATAAAGGCCGCCGTTGTCATAAAACCCAGCATCAACCTGAAAAGGCAATACAAAGAAAAAAAAATTCTGCCTTTGAACATGAACGATCATAAATCATAAATCTTAATTAGATGAGTCCTTCAGACTTCGTATGTACACCAACTTGGTCACGGGATTATTTATCATCACAGCGAAACATCACAACTGTAATTAATTAACTAGAATTTCACTATTTATTGTCTCTCTAGCATACTTTCAAGAACAGTTTGCTGAAAT